>NW_005842622.1:23857-30772 GCF_000455745.1 Alligator sinensis | reverse complement strand
TGTTGGGAGGACCACTTTCCTTGGTTGTTGGGAGGACCAAAATCCTACAGGTGTCTGCTGTATCTAGCCACTTCTTGCCCACCTTCTATATCCAACTGCAAAGAATGCTTTTTGGAGTAAAGAAAAGGTCTCAGTTAACACCATTATTATCTATCAAGGTGCTGAGATGCTGACATGCCTCTACATACGGAAAGACTGGGGAGGGATATGGTGGGGGGCATGCAGCCCATATTCAGTCCCAACATTCAATGCCAACCCCAACATTTCACCAACATTTCACAAAGCTGTAGGCCACGCAAAACACACAAAGTTGGTGTGCCTCAGGTATTCACTGTGTCATGGCATCACTGGGTTGGGCGGGGGGGAGGAAGCACCCCCTATCTGGGGTCCCCATGGAAAGTGTTCCAAGCCGGACAGGTGAGAAATACTGGGAAATGTAGTCCTAAAACACAGAAAACTAATAACTGTTGGACAGAACCATGGTTTTGTGCCCCCTCCCCCCCCCGACACACATGCTGTACTATTACTACACTATTAAATTTTGTAATAAGCATTCATAGCACACATTTCTTTTGGCAACACTCCACCACCACCGCCCACCCCACCGCCATCATCAACAGCTGCAACTGTCACCGTTGATGTGAAGGACGATGAGGAGCCAGGGCAGCACTTGCTCCTCTCACCCCATAAAAATGTATATTTCTGATATGATATATATAGTTTTAAAAAAATCATATATAATTTTACATCATACTATCTTGATCATGTATGATCATCATATTACAATCATACATAAATTTACAGTTGTTCCAAGGCTGCGACGGAACTCCAACTGGCTACAAGTATCAAGGACAATAAAAAGTCCTTTTTTAGATATGTGGGGAGCTGGAGGAAAATCAAGTGCAACATTGGACCCCTGCTAAGGCAGATGGGACAGCTGACAACCAATGCCCAGGAAAAAGCAAACTTCCTAAATGGGTACTTTGCGTTGGTCTTATACCAGACCCGTGGGATGCCCCTGCCCATTACAGGACAGGGAGGCCCAGGTGAGGGAGATTCCTTACCCTCCATCAATGCTGACCTCATGAAGGAACACCTTGAGATGCTGGATACCTTCAAGTCAGCCAGCCCTGACAGTTTGCACCCCAGGGTACTCAAGGAGCTGGCTAGCATCATAGCTTAGCCCCTGGCACAGATCTTCGAGAACTCCTGGCACTCTGGTGAAGTGCCCGAAGACTGGAAGAAGGCCAATGTGGTGCCTATCTTCAAAAAGGGGAGGAAAGTGGATCCGGAAAACTACAGGCCCATCAGCCTCACCTCTATCCTGGGCAAGGTCTTAGAAAAGATTATCAGAGAGTCCATTCGTAACAGACTGGCTGATGGCAACATCCAGAGGGATAGCCACCATGGGTTTGTTGCAGGTAGGTCTTGCTTGACCAATCTTATTTACTTTTATAAGCAGGTGACCTATCGCCTGGACAAGGGAGAAGAGATTTATGTCATATATCTTGACTTCAGAAAAGCCTTCGATTTGGTATCCCATGATCACCTCTTGGCAAAACTAGCCTACTGCAGCCTCGGGTCCACCCCAATCCCCTTGCTGGGGAATTGGCTCCGTGGTCAGACCCAGAGGGTGGTGGTTGATGGAAGTCAATCATTGTGGTGCGCTGTGACCAGTGGGGTCCCTCAAGGATCTGTCCTTGGACCTATATTATTCAACATCTTCATTAATGATGTGGACATTGGTATCAGAAGCAGATTGGCCAAGTTCGCCGATGACACCAAACTCTGGGGTAAAGCATCCACACCTGAGGACAGGAGGGCAACCCAGGCTGACCTCGACAGGCTCAGGAAATGGGCAGATGAGAATCTGATGGTGTTTAACACTGAAAACTGCAAGGTTCTCCATCTTGGGAAGAAAAACCTGCAGCGTGCTTGTAGACTTGGCAGTGCTACGCTGGCTAGCTGTACGGACAAAAGGGACTTGGGGGTCATGACTGACCACAAGATGAACATGAGCTATCAATATGATGCTGCTGCTAGTAAAGTGAGCAAAACCCTGGCTTGCGTCCATAGATGCTTCTCAAGACAATCCCAGGATGTCATTCTCCTGTTGTACTCGGCCTTGGTGAGGCCACAGCTGGAGTACTGCGTCCAGTTTTGGGCTCCGCAATTCAAAAAGGCTGAGGAGAAACTTGAGAGAGTCCAGAGAAGAGCCACACACATGATCAGAGGTCAGGAAAACACCTTGTGATAAGAGGCTGAGAGCCCTGGGACTCTTCAGCCTGGAAAAGTGCAGGCTCAGGGGTGATCTGATGGCCTCCTATAAGTTTATAAGGGATGCTCACCAGGATCTGGGGGAATGTTTGTTCACCAGAGCGCCCCAAGGGATGACAAGGTTGAACAGTCGTAAACTCCTCCAAGACCATTTCAGGCGGGACATAAGAAAGAACTTCTTTACTGTCCAAGCCCCCCCCCGGGGGCTGGACCACCCTGCCACTGGAGGTGGTTCAAGCGCCTTCATTGAACACCTTCAAGATGAAACAGGATGCTCATCTTGCTGGGATCCTATGACCCCAGCTGACTTCCTGCCCCTGGGGCAGGGGGCTGGGCTCGATGATTTTCCGAGGTCCTTTCCAGCCCTAATGTCTATGAAATCTATTACTTTCTAACATGGGGGTGGGGGGAGGCAAGGGGAGGGGATGATGCACATAGCTTGGCATAAGGATCCCCACCATGGGGTCACCTGCTGGAGACCAGACAGAGCCTAGGGGGGTGCAAGTGGCAGGGTTTTGGGGTGACTGTGGCTTGGGGGGGGCTTAGTGTGAGGCTCCTGGCAGGAGGTGGGGACTATGGAGGGAGGGGATTAATAATACTGGGGTATTATTTACTGGTTTACTGGTGAACACATGCCTCCTGCTTTAATTCATTAGGACAGACACTACCGGGGTAGATTGGTATTTGGTTCCCCTTCTGGAATTTATGGGGAATTGCACATTGGGCTTAATTCATTCAACACAAATGTGTGCAAACACAAATGTGGCATGTCAAAATAAACAAGTTTAAAATTTATAATATTCTTTAAATTAATTAGGATTAAATGTTGTGGTGTTTACAAGTGCCCATGGTACAAAACTCTATTTTAATTGGGCATTTGGAGTTTTGGGGTGATGTAATAGTTGCACACTAATTCCCACTGGAACACAGATAGGACCGTCTCACAAAAGAGAGAAAAATCTCTATGCACATTATATGAAATATGTAAAGCCAAAAAAAAAAAAAAGAGACGGGGGCAAAAGGGTCCATCCCCTCATCTTCTTCTACTTCTTACAATTTCCCTTCTATTTCTTTTCTTTTCCTTCAGTCACATCATGTCCCTCCACCTTTGATAGGGATGCTTTTGATTTAGCATTGCATTAAATAAAAACAAACATGTTTATCACAAAAACAGATACAGGTTTTCTTTGGTGTGATTTGATCAAATGCAAGAGATAGTTACCCTTTGCCTACACATTGTGATAAAGCAAAACTGGGTACACTGGGAGTAGAAGACTTAATAACTATGGAAGAATTAAAATCATATTTTTAATTTAATGAGTGTTTTTAAAGAAAAATACTAGTAACATGATGCAAAAGTGGGTAATCCTGTTGCAGCAATACAGGGTGTTTCTGTGATTTACCAGCTGCATTTTAACTAGCAGGTTTAAACATGCAGAAATTGCCTGCTCCTGTATCCTTATGTAACCTGTGCCGGCACACTAGGCTGGGTGATGCATTGGATTTTGAACTCTGAACCTGATTAACACGTTATTCTTTATTATATACAATCAATTCATATACAGAAAAATAAATAAACAACAAAATATAATAGCAATGGTTAATAATAAAATTCACAATTTAGATAAAATTTACAACTACTACATTAGGTGGATAATTCCAGCACACTGGGTGGTCCCACTTGTGTTAAACAACCTCAATAATTAAATGCACCTTGTTATAACTCTTTAAAATTGTTCCTGGCCCCCAACCCCCACCCCAACCATAGACTCATAGAATAGCAGGACTAGAAAGGACCTGTAAGAAGATCATCAGATCCAGTCCCCTGCCATGAGCAGGAGGTATTTGGGCTCAAATGAGCTCCAAGAGGTACATATCCAGCCTCCTCTTGAACACCTCTAGGGATGGTGACTGCACCATCTCTGCCGGGAGTGTATTCCAGATTCTAGTTAGCCTTAAGGAAAATAAGTTTTTCCTTACGTCAATCCTAAATTTTTCATCAATTAGCTTGTTCCCATTGGACCTCACCCTCCCGAGGGGTGCCTTTATGAAGAGCTGTTCCCCTAGATCTTGGTGTTAACCCCTGACATACTTCTAGGCAGCTGTCAAGTCACCTCTCAGTCTTCTCTTACTCAGTCTGAACAGGCCCAGTTACCAGAGTCTCTCTTCATAGGACCTATCCTCCAGGCTCCCTGATCATGCAGGTGGCCCTTCTCTGTACTCTTTCAAGCTTATCCACATTCTTCTTGAAGTGCAGTGCCCAGAACTGTACAAAGTACTTCAGCTGTGACCTCACCGACACCAAGCAGAGGGGGAAGAGCACCTCTCTGGATCAAAGTTACCATTTTAAACCAAGTGCTTGACCGTGCCCTGACTGATTTGCTCTATTCTAGTGGCACAAAGGGGCCCTAGCACTGATTTTTTTTCTTCCATGACACGATTTGCATAGCAGTTCCTACTAGGGGTGCACTGATAGAGATTTTTTGGGCCAATATTGATAGCCAATTTTAAAGGAGCCATATCAGCTGATACTGATTCAATTGCCAATATGCAGTGGCATGGGGGGCAGATGGAGGCCCCCATGGTGAGGGAGGGAGTGGGCTGGGGCTGGGGCAGTGGCAGGGGCAGGTGCTGCCCAGCCAGGGCAGGGCATGGGATGGAGCTGCAAGCAGCTTGTCCAGGTGGGGCGGGGGGCTCCCACCATTGTGTGCACCCTGGGGGAGGCATGGGGGGGTGGGCATGTGCCCCTGGATATGTGCATGGGGCATGGGCAGGCTTCCGCTGTGGGCTGGGGCCAGGGGTTGTTCCGGGCTCTCCCCGGAGGGAGGACTGGGCTGGGCTGCATGCGGGATGGGTGGCGGCATTGCTGGGAGCGGGGGTTGGAGGGGCTATGGTGAATTTTGGGGTGGCTGCAGTCCCCCTGAAACCCCTCCCCCGTCCCCCGCGCAGACTTACAGACTTTCTAGCCGGACGCTGCCGGGCTGCACCCCTGGCCTCCTGAGTGCTGCGCTGCAGCTGAGCACATGGACAGGAAATTTATCAGTGATATTATTGGCCACATCAGTCAAAAAAAGCCAATTGCCAATACTGTCAATTTTCCTTATATCAGTGCTGATCCAATATGGCACCAATGTATTGGTGCACCTCTAGTTTCTACAGCATTTACTCCTAGTCTCCTGGAATAGATAGTATTTCTAGGGAAAAGTGGGTGTGATTATGGTATCACCATGATATGATGATTCCTAGCTGCTTGTACCTGCCGGGCCTCGTACATCTTACCTCGGGCTTCCTTGCTCTGAGTGTTTGCCGGTACTCGCCTTGCCGTCGCAGGTGGCCTTCCGGGAGGTCTTCCCACGCGCCGCAACCTGCCCCTTCTCTCCTGCCACGACTTGAATCTTTCAGTGGGTGGGGCTTCATGCAGCGTGGTTGCCCTCATCGGTCACCTGCTTCTTAGATTTCTTCTGCGAGGCTCCTCCTCCCCTGCACCTCGCCCTTTACCCAGCCCGGCGGATCTTGGCTGTTTCCATAGTTGGCCGAATATCCCCTAAATACTTAAACAATGAGCTCACCTCTCGCTCCAACTCCCTGCCTCCACCACCTCAGCCCCTTCTAATACGGGGAAACACAAAACTCCTTCCAGAACTCAAATGAAAAGCTCAATGAGCCTCAAAAGAGGTCTAACCCTGCCCCTATTGGGCTTCCTTATGGAGCCAACAGCCTCTCTATCCCTCCGCTTGTTGACAGGGCCACCTGCCCATGGCTTGGTTCTGTAGCCCCCCTCCGCCTATCCCAGCCTCACGCCACTCCTTCTCCGGTATCCTACCAGTGTGACCCTCTGTCTGGGTCCCCTGGGAGTAGTGCCCCTCTCTCCAGGTCTTCCCTGAACTGCAACCCTCTCTCCGGGTCTTGCCCAAGCAGCAGCCCTCTCTCCAGGTCTTCCTTGACCGGCAGCCCTCTCTCCGGGTCTTCCCCAAGCTGCAGTCCTCTCTCTGGGTCTTCTCTGGCCTGTCTCTAGTGGGTTATGGAATAGAGAAAATCCCACACAATTTACTGATTCGTTTTGATGCACTGGCTGGGGGAGTAGTTAGTTGATTGCACGATTTCACAATGATTACACACTTAATTCATACAACACAATTTTATTTTAAAATTCTTTGCTACGTATATAACACTGCTTAGCTTTAAGAAGTACCACAAACATTAAGAACACAATAATTACATATATCAGAAACAATGCTCCGAATGCACTTCCTTCCCAAACAATGCTATAAGAATTAGTATTACAAAAACAATTACAACTAAAAGCTAAAATTGAATCAATACTATTATTTTCATAATATACTTACAATCCTAGAATTCCAAGAAGCCAAACACATAAATATGGTTTCATTCCTCAGTAGTACAATTTAATGGGTTGGCCTCAGTAGTACGGTTCAATGGGCACGCCTCAGCAATACGATTCAATAGGCTGGCCTCAGCAATACGATTCAATGAGCTGGGCTCAGCAGTGATAGGACTAAGTCCCCTTCCTTCAGTCCCTTTCAGGTGCTCCGCGGCTTCAGCGTGAACTAAGAGATTCGTGTTCACAGAGAGGGTGGTTCAGGTGATCAGTCTGATCCGGTCTACACTTGCGATTCT
>NW_005842622.1:3730-23847 GCF_000455745.1 Alligator sinensis | reverse complement strand
TTATGAGGTGGTTTGCCTTGTGGGCCCCCCCCCCCCCAACCCTGCCAATACTCCCAAATTTGGGCTCGGATCTTTCTCAACAGATGCTTTTGCTTGGTAATTAGTTTCTTTTGTTGATCATTCTAATTACTTTGAGGAATTTCCATATCACTGAATTGATTTTTTATTTCCAATCTTGTCAAAGGGCCCTAGGGTTTGATCTCTCGGAATTTGGGATATTTGCTTAAGGGTCATTTTTAGGTTCTCTTTGTTAAAAGCCTCTAAAGATAAAATTCAAGAGTTAAGACTTTGAGCAAAGTCAGGACCTTCCGCACGTAGACCAAAACAATGGCCTAGATAAGAAGATAAATCTTGTCTTCTTCCTGAAACTGGCTAATGGGCAACTATTACAAACATTCAAACTATTTCATTCAATATGACACGGCCCACTGACCTCTCCGCGCCACTGAGGCTCTTACCGTTTCCTCTCCCGGCTCACCTGCAGCTATCGTGCTAGCCTCGGGCGCTGGCTCGCCCCTGGGTTCCTTCAGTTCCCTGTGGTGAGCGCGGGTAGGCACCTCTGGCGTTCTGCGCCTCCAGCTGACTCCACTGGCCAGGCTCCCTCCCGGCAGCCACATGCATGCCCCGGACCTTTTCGCCACCGGCCCTTTTATTTCCACTGGCCGGCGATTGGGAGTGACGTCATCCGCCAGCCATGGGTAACTCAGGGCGTGATCTACGCCTCACGCGGGCTTCTCCTGCTCCTCCTCCCATCCTGCAGTGAGCGAGTTACCTTTTTTTATTTTCCTTTTCTCCATTCCACCCCTGGCTCCTCGCCCTGGGGCTCCCCCCATGGACTCGGGAGTTTCCCCGGTCTTTCTCTCCCTGTGACACTGCTGAAACAGCTGCTTGGGGAAATGGCAGGCAGCACAAAGTTGAGAATCCAATATAGCGCATTACTTTCCACTGAACCAACAGTGTGTTTGGAGAGTTGTGCAAGAGAGGAAAGGAATGCCAGGGGCCAGAAGGAGCACAGGTGAAAAGTGGGGCAGGGCATGGGCAGGGAGGGGAGGGCCCTCCCCACAATGTTGGGCTTACTGGGTGGGCATGGCAGGCATGCCCAGTAGCCCTAGTCTGTCCCCCTGGTGGCGATGATGTGCAGCTCCTGGCAGTGTCCTGGGGTGAAGGGCACAGTGCTTGGCTACCCAGGAAGAGGGGGTCCTTGTGGAAAGTGCTGCAACTGCATAGGGCAGGTAGTGCCATGTCTGGGCTGGCCTCCTGGCTGGGGCTGTGGACCTGGAGATAGCAGGGCAGGCACTGGCCTGGGCTGCCAGAGCTGCTGGATAATGTCAGGGATGGGGACTGTGGTAAGATAGGCTCCTGGCCCCCTGAGGAGCCCTCCCACACTGATGCCTTGTCACCAATGCCAAGCCACAGAGGTGGGTTGGGCAGGTTGCCCTTGCTGGAGTATACAGCACAGCTCCAGCTAGGGTTCCTGGGCACAAGGATCTGGTTCAGCTGCTGAAAAAAAGAAATGGCCCTGCAGGCAGCTCCAGATGGGCAGTTGTAGTTGGTGATACTGACCCACTGTGCCCACAGGGCCTTTAATGTTATGTGGCACTGGCACGCTAACTAGTTGTGACCATGCTTCTGCATGTGGTTTGACATGCCCTCATAGACATGGATGTTGGAGGACCCACTCCAAGCAAACTGGCTCAGGAATTTGGCCTTGCCTCACAGTGCCACAAGGTCTGACATCTCCTCCCGGGACCAATTCCATCCCCAGGAGGCAGTGTGTGGCATCAGGGATGATGCCAGTGTGGCTCCCTCTATGGCTTTCAGGGGCTGTGTGGAACAGTGCAGGAGCTGCTGGGCTTCATCAGGTACCTCCAGCACCCAGCACAAGGACACGATGTGGGACAGGCAGGCAGGTGGCAGGGCTGTGCTGGGGGACAACACTAAAGGCCAGGAAGGTTTCTGCAGCTGGCCTGGGGCCACTGCTGCTGGACCTGGTGGCCAGAGGCTGGCTGAAGGTGACCCAGGACCCCAGGGTCACTGCATCATTATTTTAAGGGGAAGGCTAGAGAAGCTCCAAGCCCCAAGGCCCTGGGGCTAGCTCAAGGGTGGCCCCCTGATGTTGGGGCTAACTGGGAGCAAATTTGTTCACATTTGGTGACTACATGTGTGCTACTATACAATAACTATAGCACCATTAATTTGTGACCTTCATTTGCAGGTAGCAAGTTTACTGTGCAGTAGACTAATTTACTGCACAGTAAGGGTGTACATAAGTAAGCAATGATGCTTTACCACACAGTTAGTCTACTACATGGTAAAGCATCTCATATAGACACACCCCCTGACACAAGTACTATCTGACAGTGGAGTTTACTCTGCCACAATGCATATTTAGATGGTAACCAGGGCTGGCTAGGGCATGAGGGTGATACAATGTAGGGGTTGCCTGCTGGCCAGCCGTGTACTGTAGCACCCTCATGCCCTAGCCAGCCCCTCTGCAGCACATTGAGCTGGGGCAGAGTGGCTCCAGGATGGCAGGCTGAACCTCCAGAGCCCTCTGCCAGCCAGGGCTGTGCTACCCCAACTCAATGTGCTCTGGTCCTGGGCACACATGTAAATGCCACACCAGGGGGCAATACACTCTGGAATGAACTGTGCCAGAGTTTATTACTTTGTGCTAATAGCATATGTACACACTCACAGATCTCTGGGCCAGATCTGGTTATAACAAAGGTTGCTGAAAAACCAGCCTTGCATCCCGTCTTTTAAGTGGTGTTCATCCAAAATCAGGCAGAAGGTAGAATAGAGTGGCACTTTAGGGCATTTGTACTCGCCACAAGATTTCCTGTGTGCACCGCCACAATTTCATAGATTTCATAGATTTCATAGACATCAGGGCTGGAAGGGACCTCGGAAGATCATCGAGTCCAGCCCCCCGCCCAAAGGGCAGGAAGTCAGCTGGGGTCATAGGATCCCAGCAAGATAAGCATCCAGTTTCATCTTGAAGGTGTTCAATGAAGGCGCTTGAACCACCTCCGGTGGCAGGCTGTTCCAGACCTTGGGGGCTCGGACAGTAAAGAAGTTCTTCCTTATGTCCAGCCTGAAACGATCTTGAAGTAGTTTGTGACCATTCGACCTCGTCATCCCTTGGGGCGCTCTGGTGAACAAACGTTCCCCCAAATGCTGGTGGTCACCCCTGATAAACTTGTAGGTGGCCAGCAGATCACCCCTGAGCCTGCACTTTTTCAGGCTAAAGAGCCCCAGGGCTCTCAGCCTGTCATCGTAGGGTCTGCTTCCCTGACCTCTGATCATGCGCGTGGCTCTTCTCTGGACTCTCTCAAGCTTCTCCACATCCTTTTTGAATTGTGGAGCCCAAAACTGGACACAGTACTCCAGCTGCGGCCTCACTAAGGCCGAGTACAGGGGGAGAATGACGTCCCGGGATTTGCTTGAGAAGCATCTATGGATGCAAGCCAGCGTTTTGGTCGCTTTACTAGCCGCCGCATTGCATTGCAGGCTCATGTTCATCTTGTGGTCAATGATGACCCCCAAGTCTCTTTCTTGCATAGTGCTAGCCAACATAGCACTGCCGAGCCTATAAGGATGCTGCGGGTTTTTCTTCCCAAGGTGGAGCACCTTGCATTTATCAGCGTTGAACACCATCAGATTCTCGTCCGCCCACTTGCTGAGCCTGTCCAGGTCAGCCTGGATAACCTGCCTGTCTTCTGGTGTGGATGCTTTGCCCCAAAGTTTGGTGTCATCGGCGAACTTGGCCAGTCTGCTTCTGACTCCAGTGTCCACATCATTAATGAAGATGTTGAACAGTATGGGTCCAAGGACAGAGCCTTGGGGGACCCCACTGGTCACAGGACACCACGATGAGTGACTTCCATCGATTACTACCCTCTGGGTCCGACCCCGGAGCCAATTTTCCAATTGCATTTGTGTTTGCATGAGCAGGATTTCCCACCACTTTAAAAGTCTTTTTGGTGCGTTAAAGTAAAACTGCTCAGGCATGTTTTCTTTTGCGGTGCTGCCACTTATGCCACCCTATCTATGGATTCATGGCGTATAAACACTAAGCGATTCAAAAGACTTGTAATTACTTTCCTTTGCCACCAGGTGGTGCTGTGCTATTTCTGTAGTGGCCGGTAGGTGCTGCTATTGTCTTTTTCTTTTTTTTTTCCTTCCTATCCATCGCTCCCTCCCCCTGTTTTCACAGCTGACCACAGGCAGTCAGGGCACAGTGTGGGAGCACAGAATAATTAATAAAGAAAAATGGAGGAGCAACCCATATTGTGAAGTTCTGTTACTGTTTACTACCCCATTGGCAGTTTTGCCCCTACCTCCACTAGGGGTAGTGTACGTGCTCCCCCTGCCTGTGCCCGTGTCCCCCTCACCCATGGTCCCTGCCTGCTGTGCCCACCATTGTGTTCAGCTCTGCTGAGCATAGCAGCATCACCAGAATGGTAAGTTTGCTAATATGTTCGGTGTGTGGTACCCCTTAACACTTCAATATATCAAACCTTCTTATGTCTTATAACTGACATTCCCATTCCAGAGCCACGGTGAATAGTCCAGGTGGATGCTGTCTGTCAGACCTGCCCCGCAGGATATATAGCATTTCTGGTGATATGTAAGTAATATCATAAATGTCCCACTGACCTTGGTGGGGAGGAAGGGGTCTGCGGGCAGTGTTTGGACTTTTGTTGGTTCAAAACCCCATTCTTCTTCTTTCTTCCCCTCCCTGCAGAACACTTTGGAGATCCACAATTGAAAATTGTTAGCATTAAGGAAAGCATGAATCAACACCCACCCATTAGAAGTAACTTTGTTTTCATTAAATAGGACCTTGGTTTTGTACCTTTTTCTATTTTCCTATTTGTCTATTAATTTAAGAAGTTTTGAAATTTTCTTTATAATTTTTTTAATGATGCCTTTTTTCATAGATTCATAGATGTAGGGTCGGAAGGGACCCTGCAGATCTTCTAGTCCGACCCCCTGGTGTGGACAGGAGAGAAAACTGGGCTCAAATGACCCCAGCCAGGTAAACGTTGAGCCTCCTCTTAAAGACCTCCAAGGTAGGAGCCAGCACTACTTCCTTTGGAAGTTGGTTCCAGATCCTAGCTGCCCTGACTGTGAAGTAGTGCCTTCTAATATCTAGTCTAAACCTACTCTCTAACAACTTGTGGCCATTATTCCTTGTTACTCCAGAGGTGCTCAGGGGAACAAGGTCTCTCCCAATCCCCACTGGTCCCCCCTAGTAAGTTTATAGACGACCGCCAGGTACCCCCTCAGCCTTCTCTTGTGGAGGCTGAACAGGTTAAGGTCCCGTAGCCTCTCCTTGTAGGGTCTGCCCTGATGTCCCTGGATCATGCGAGTGGCCCTCCTTTGGACCCTCTCAATGCTGTCCATATCCCTCCTGAAGTGTGGCACCCAGAACTGGATGCAGTACTCCAGCTGCGGCCTGACCAATGTCGCATAGAGAGGGAGGATCACCTCCTTGGCCCTGCTTGAGATGCATCTCTGGATGCACAATAAGGTACGGTTAACCCTACTGACTGTGTCCTCTCATTGTTGGCCCATGTTATTTTTTGATAGAAAAATATTGTAATTGAACCTCATTTTTAAAATAAAGACTTGAAATTGTGTCAGTTGTGTGGCATGTTTTTTTTCACAGGCAGATTGGCAGCCTGTGTGGTTCAGGGGTGGCTGGGGTTGGTTGAGAGAGGTGATGACCGTGCTGGCCTGTCTCAGCACAGGGATCCTTTATTTGGGTGGGTTTATCTGAGTGATGGCATTACTGGAAAGAGTTGCAGGGTGGACTGTAATAGGTTGAATGCTTGTCCAAAATGCTTGTTTTATCCCCAATGCCAACGTACAGCGATCCTGGCAAGCTGAGGGTGCAGCACCTTTTTTCGAGAAAGACTCACCCCCCCCTCCCCACACACACACACAGAGCGCACCCCATCCCAAGCTCACCAGGCAAGCTGCAATACTAGGGCAGGCATGGGAGAGCCTTCCTTAAAATTTGAAAGAGGGCAATTAGCAACTCTTCCGAGCCTAATACTTGGGCATGGTGGGTCAGCTCTGTGCATGTGTGCAAGATAGTTTCACAAAACAGGAGTCACATGAATCATTCTCTTTTAACAACCCTATAATGATTTTTATTTACCTTTTTTTTCTTTTCAATAATAAAACCATGAGTGACTTACATCTGTATGAATCCAAGAATTCATACATTAAAATGTAAAATTAGCACAGATGTCGCTCGATTAGCATGAGGGTGAGTGTAAATTTGCTTCTAAATTAACACGGTATAAGCATTGCAAACCAACTAGCCCTGCGGGGAAGGGAGGGCCGGGTTGATTCACAGATTTTTGATTGACAGATTTGGTGAATCTATTTCTTGCTGAACCACAATAAATTGCATTGCTATTCAAACATATATGTATATGAGAAAAGGTGGGACCGCCCTCACCTGAAATCTAATAAGCAGGCAGGCCCAGGTCCAGGCCCTGACACCAAGAAGGAGCAAGTACAAATTCACAGATTTTTTCAATTGGTCAATCAAAATAAATTGAAATGCTATTCCAATTGGTGAATCATAATACATTGCAATGCTATTCATGCATGTATGTATATGAGATGTAGGCACGCCTTGGCCCTGAGACCAAACAGGAGTACTGTCTCTAATTGATGTTTTTTTATAAATTGGGAAATCCCAATATATTGAAACGCTATTTCCATTGGGAAATCACTATCAATTGAAATGTTATTGAAATCTTATGTGTTCATATTGCGGCTGAAATAATCACAAGAAATTGGAATGTTGATTATCCTAGCACTTAAGAAATGGAGGAACAAGCCATATTGAAGTCCTTCCAATGTGGAGGCCTTGTTCATTTTCTGAAACATGACCAGTAGGTAGTAGGAAGGAGACCAACCAGCCAGGTGAGGGAGAAGTGCCATTGGTAGACAAGTGGTGAAACTGTGAACATAATATTACAGCTCAAATGTATGTATGTATATGTGTGTTAGAATAAATAAATAGCTGGTGTTGGTAGTCAAGTGGTAAAGCATTAAGCATTAGGCATCTATTCCCACCTCCCTGGCAGCAGATACCTTTTCATCCTGAATATTGAAACTGACTCCACGACTATATTTCAATTCACCACTGTTGCTATTGTAAATTGTAGCTTTTGTTTATGAAAGGTATTTAATATTAGATATTTAACATGCGTGTGTGTGTGTGTGTGTGTGTGTGTGTGAGAGAGAGAGAGACAGAGAGAAAGAGAGACAGAGACAGAGGGTTGGAAGGCCCACCATGCAGTGGGGCAGTTAGAAAGCCGTTGGTAGTCAAGTGGTGGAGCATTAGGCTTTGTGGGCAGCACCAATTCCAGACCAGAGAATTCTTGGAAGAAGTGCACTGTAGCAAAAAGCATTTTAAAAGGCAGACATGCTAGACAGCACTTTAGAAAATGTAGAGATTGACTATTAGATTGATTGTTAGATTGATGAGTAGGCTGATTAATTGATTGTTTGATTAATTGTATTGATTTTGATTGATCATTTGATAATTTGATTGATTTTTGGATTGATTGTTTGAGGGAAGAAGGCAGGGAGGGAACTTGCTAAAAATCAACAGGCAGCCTGTTGTGTGTGTGAAAAAGGTGAGAGGGACCTCACCCCACCTAAAGTCAAAGCAGGCAGGCCCGGGCCCAGAGACAAAGTAAACTAAGACCCAGTAGAAGCAAATTTGTTAAATAGCGTAGTAATTTTATATAGAAAATAGTATATGTGTAGTGAAATAGTGCATAGATATTGTATAACTAGTGTATAGGTATTGTATAGGTGTATAGGTGTTGTATAGGTATGTAGGTATTGTATAGATAGTTTTGATTCACAGATTTTGATTCACAGATTTGATACAGAGTCTATATAATATAAGTCTATCTCAGGGGTTCTCAAACTATAGGTTGCGACCCCCTGGGAGGTCGAGAACAACTTAAAAGGCAGTCACGTTGGGGAGGGGCATGGCAGGGGTCGTGTTGGGGAGGGGTATGGTGGCGACACAGCAGCAGTGGTGAGCAGCAGCATGCCGCTTTTCAAGTACCCCCACTTCTCTGTGCCACTGTCACATTTCCGGGGTTGCAGTATCGGAAACTTGGAGAAGGTATAAGTTATATATAATATAAATCTATATATGTCTATATAATAAAACTCTACTATAAGTATAATTCATACTATAATCTATAATAGTATAACAGTTGAGAGAATGCTGAAGGAAGTGGCATCAGGCTCTTTCTCTTCCTCTTCTCTTTCTCTTCTGGGAGCAGTGTGCAGTTAGAAATGGAATGGGAGCTAAAAGCATAGACAGAGCATAGGAATTTTTATTGAAAACCAACATGCAGTGCCTTTTGTATACCTTCCTTCATGACAAAAAATATTCCATCAACTCAGTTTACAAGAAAGTTGAAGTAAAAAATGCAGCCCCCCCCGACAAGTGTCAGGTCTCACTTACCAATGCATAAAGGTGTTTTTGTGGAGCACATCACAGTGTCCTCTTTCAAGTTGCACATCACAAAGCTGTACTCATCCATCACTCGAAGCTTCACTGCACCCCACTTCAGCAATCTGCAGTCTTCTCGAATGCAACACTCCCCACTGGGCTGTCCTTCTGCCTCTGGTGTGCATGCTGCCATCTCTCATCCTCCTCAAACCTCTCTCATTGATACAGAGTGTGCACCCCGACCACTGCTCCCCAAATTTATAGACTTTGAGTGAGGCAGGACCCGTCCCCCCCACCCCCAGCCTTGTTTTGGTGTAAAAAAACTCAGACAGTCTGGCACTGGGCTGGAAAAAAGCATGAAAAGAAGGCGGGAAATGTGCCTTTGTAAAGTTTCTGGCTTTGCAAAATGCTTGTGTGCAAGCCAGGCTTGTGAGGGGTGACCCAGCCACCCCCCACCCCCCAGGCAGAAAAGACTAGACAGCAAAGTGTGTCTGGCTTGCCAAAATGCGGCGAGGCTTGTGAGAGGTGACACACCACTTATACTTGATGGGAACATTAGGATGTTTTCCTTCTTCAACCTGAGGGAGGTCAAGTCAGAAACAACCTGGCCTCCAAAGTGAATTTGCAGGGTGGCTGCTGCCTTGGCAAACTCCTGGTGTGCAGGCCAGCAGGCCAGCCAGACTTGTGAGGGGTGACCCACAGAGGCAGCCCCCCTGTATACCTGTGCATGAGAGGTTGCCAGCCCCTCCCCCCTGCACCCCATGTGTCCTAACCGCCAGCGGGAGGGTTCGGGATTGAGAGAGTGGTCGGGAGTAAAAAGGTAAGAAAGGTTTACTGACTTAAGAAACACAGAACTACGCATAGTATAACAAGACAACAATGACAGACAATAACAATTCGTGTCAGCAACTTATCAGTAGTCCCCTTTGATGCCTGATGTATGACAAGTTCCTCTTCTATAAAGCTCAGTGAAGTCAGGTGTCCTCGATCTGCACAGTCTGAGGGGTACCAGGAAGGACCCTGGTATTCAGTCCTCAGGCTCCTTGAGATCCACAGGCCCACTGAATCCAGGTCAGCAGCTAATCTTTAAATTAGCAGCTTCTCGCATGGTGCTGCATCTTCCTTTTGCTTTTTTTGGATGTGCTAGCTAATTTATAACTTCTGAGCTACGCTGTTGACTCACAGCTACTCACACTTTTACAGTACAAACTTTCCTTATGACTGACTAATAGCAATACAAGCCATTGCATTTTTCTGATAAGGTTAATTTTAACTATGTCACTATGTCACTATGTACAAAGCTTTACTACTTTCAAGGCTTCATTAATCTTACAAGGCCTCTCTACATACAAGGCCTCACTAATCTTTTATTTTAATTAAATTCTTAGCGGCAGCATGCAGCTCACATACATGAACAATCGACAAAAAGCACCTGATCTAATCCTCACAGAGCATTCAGCAAGCACCTTCACCACACAGACACAATTTTTAGCTGTTACACTCTACCCCTTGCTTGCTGAAGCACTGTGATAGCTACAGTTGAGATGCTAAAACTATATGCGCTACATCAGAGAATGGGGAGGGATCTTTGAATTTAACTTGCATAGCATAGCCTTGTGAATGAACAGATTTACAACAACAATGGTTAAAACATGATTTAGCTGTTGCCACTAGGGCAATACAGAGCTCTATGATGCTTTAGATGATCAGCCATGTAGTTGAGGTGATACCTGGTGACATGTGAACAGTGCAAATCATATCGTACGGTTTACATGGCTCGGGCACATTAACAGCCATACTGATGATCTACTCACCCTCCCGAGCAAGGACGGCCAACTGAGTTCTTTGTCGAGCTTTTGCCTCAAGGCTTTGCAGTTTATTTTTTACCTTATTCCAGTTTTCTAACTGTGGCATGTCTACATCTGATACCCATGAAGTGGGTATCGTAAAGTTGACAGTTATAGTTTCAAAAGAAATGTCTGGCTATTTTAGGGCAATAGTATGGTTACTTAATTGTAGCAGAGCAACAGCTCCACTTTTAGCTCTTAAGGAACATGAATTACACAAAGCCCAGGTGGTACCATTTTTATACAATAAGCGACCTGGTCCCTCCCAACAAACATGTTGCCCTATCATTACATAGAAAACGTTAGGTAGGTCGTGTATGCAGGTCATGTTGGGTGGGCTGAGAAGCCCTTTATTCTCTATCGGGTCCCTAATCTAATTAAGGCGCTACTGATTTGAACTAAGGGGGATTGTGCCACATACCGAGGGCTATCTGGGGTAACTATCTCCCATATGGGGCAATGCAGATTCCAGTCCTAAAGGCATCCTCCTCCTAGCCCCATGCTAAGCAAATAAGCAGTGGTCCAGCTTCCATTTTTTATCCCCTGCACTAGGAATGAGCACTTTCTTTTATTAAAGTCTTCCTAAGTGGTAATCCAGGTACTTTGATAGGGGTATCTTTCTTTAAATGTTGCAGGCATTCTATGATCCTCTAAGCCAGGGGACTATTCCCTATTTTTAACATTGTTTATTACCTGGGAAAAATGCATGTTTAATGATAACTGAACATGCGCACAAGCAGTACTCCAAGTTTGATTTTTGTCTTCTCTAAAAGCAGTGTCCATCATGGCCTGGGCAAGACGGGCTGTCTCTAATCTCACATCAGCTAGCAATTCATCAATGTGCTCCAAAGTTCTTCCTTCAAGTATGCCTCCCCTAGTGAGCAGCCCTACTGCTTGTCAGAAATTGGCTCCTCTTTCAGTATTTTTCTGGAACTTATCTAAGTTCTATACATTCATAGCCCAGTTAAGTTTGTCCTAAAGATAATCTGGAGCCTCTCATCAATGGCAGGGCCTAATTGTATTTGTGGAATGGAAAATGGTCGGCTATTCCCACCTAAGTAACCCTTCAGCTACATGCTGAACAGTTTGGAAAGGTAGCTCAGACATACCATTGTTCCAGTCTGAACAATACCTGGGCAGTGAGCAATGAAGCATTTAGGAGGGTTGGGATTTTAACCTGTGACTGCCACCAGGGTGTGGAGTTATACACGGGTGGTGTCAGGGCCTCCCGGGGGGGAACGGCTAGAGACAATAGTGAACACCCCATTATTTCACAGCTTACATTTATCCTTCCCTCCTTGGGACCCTGTAACTATGCTTTACCTCCCGAAGAGCAGATGAGTTCCCACTATCGCTCATGGGGACGATACGGTACCCGGTTGGTGAAATGGCATTGCCCTGGCAGAATTATAGCACTAATTTGCTTTAGGAATCCCACTGGAATAAAAGGATGGGGATAAGTCGTGGAGACTTGCGGATACAGCCTCTTTCTAGTTGTATTAAAGTGGGTACCATTCCACTATGCCTCTGTGTAGGTATGATTTATAAACCATGTAATGACCTTGTTCTAACCTGTGGCATGCCCTCCCACCTGGTGGGCTTTACACCATGGTTGGAGAGTGTTGTCAGCCATAGGAATGGGAAGGGGTAGTTTTTCTCATAAACACAGTGGCTTGAGAGGCTGAACAGATGCAGAATGCACTACTGGGGGCACAGACTCAGGGGCATTGAGCTCAGTGGGGTTTCCTTCAGGAAGTTTGTAACAATGAACCTATAAATGAGCAGAGCTACAACAATTACCTCCCCTCCCACAGTTAGCCATTCCAACTTTCAGGTAGGGAATGAACCCAAGATAATAACTGGTGCCACAGGCACACTGACAGTTACCACCTTGCCAGTCAACTATTCTGTTTCTTTTACTCAGAGACCAGGATTTCACTTGCTCCAGGGTGGCAGGTTTTTTTTTCAATATATATACTGCAGCTGGACTATGTAAAGGTCATCTGAGTGCATATGCAGTTCTGGGGGATGCTCCTCTGGGTCAGGCCACTCCTTTAGATCTTCAGAAATAAGTTCATTAATATCTGGGTAATAAGAAGGATAGTAGCCATGCCCTACCCAGGAAACACAATAAGGCATTAGTGAGAAGAATACAATTATAATAGTTCACCACTTCATGGTGCCAGTCAGTTCAGACAGGTGATAGAGCAGGACTCATCTTCAATAGCAGGCCCAATTAGGAATGGTTACAGTCGCATTTGTGGACAGATCTAATCTATAGGAACAAGACAACAAGGAGCTTGGTTCCTGTTAGATGAATCTGACTGAAATACCCACCAGGTATTATGTATACCTCTTGCCAATAGAGTCCCCTCCCATTTATCTCCCTGAGGATGCTTCACTACTACCCGATCTTCTGCCTGGAGCTTTCCCGGGTTACCACCCCAAGGTCGCTCTACTGCCAGCTCACAGGGACCACCCAATCCAAAGGCCTGTTGCATAGGGCTACCTCCTGGATGAGGTCAGTTATTGACCCAATTGATAGCTCGATCCAGGTGCAAGTCCCAGTCCTTAAGAGCTGGGCCAGCGGCCAACCGCAAATTGCATTTGAGGATGCCATTGGCTCGCTCTACCAATCCGTTAGACTGCAGATGGTATGGGATGTGGTATGTCCATAACATGCCATGTTTTGCAGTCCAGTCATACACAAGATGATTGCGGAAGTGAGGGACATTATCACTCTGTAGTTCTATGGGCAGTGGATATACAGCTAGCAGAGTTTCTAGTGCTGCACAAGTGTCCTGGGCAGTAGCTCTTGCTGAGACATGGGCGAACGTTATTCCCATGATAACTTCTATGGCTACAAATACGTATTGTCGCTTATGGGAAGTTCCAGGGAGGGGGCCTATGAAATTGCATTGCCATACTTGCCACACTACCTTTCCCCTACGTAATGACAACAGGACAGTCGGGAAAGGTTCTAGTCACATCTTGACCTTTCAGCAGGTGATGCACGCGCCAACTATTTCTTGTGCTGTCTTTTTTATTACATGAATACCCGAAGATGCAGCCAGGTGAGTGGTTCCATAACGGCCGGGGTGCCTGTCTTGTCAATGTAGCCATTCTGTGGCTCATTCTCCAGGTGTGCAGTGGGAGGAGGAGTCGGGCAATAATGGACTAGCTGCTCTGTTTTCTTCTTCAACATACAAGGTTTCAGTGCCCTCTTCCCTTGTCAGCTGATCAACCCACCTATTCCACTTTGCCTCTGGGCCTTCCTTCACCTTATTTCCATGTGCTGCACTAAGATGTCGGCTGTGTAGGGGAAGCTTATCTTGGGCTAATTTCCACAAGGTCTTCCATTTCTCATGGCTCTAAATGTCCTGGCCTTGTCTTTTAAAGTTTTCCTTGTGACATAGGGGTTGCCATTTAGTGCATCCCTCCACCACCATCCAGGAGTCACTATAAATGTAAATGGGCTTTACAGGACGTGGACCATTTAACAATTCCCATTCTACCACAGCGAGCATTGCAATGAGCTTGGCATACTGTGTGTTTTTTCCGAGGCCTTGTACCACTACTTGCTTGCCGTCTCAAATCTTCAAGGTGACTCCCCTCCAGGCATGACCTCGAGCAGACCCGTCCATAAACCAGACTTCAACATTGGCTGAGGCCTCTATCTCAGGTGAGAAAGGAGGTACTTCCTTGATGGGTGAAGGTTCACTGCAGCTTGTTTTGTCGGGATAAACATTAATCGTACTTTCTGTGACCCTTTCAACTAATACAGGCCGTCCCTTTGGAGTTACTCATTGGACTTGGCTCAAGATGTAATAAATCCACTTTTGGGCCGTGGTGTCTTGGGGTCTTTTCCCAGGTGGCAGCTGGCAGTCTGACAGAGCCATTCCGAGGATAGGTATTGGAGTAGTGATAACTGTAGGTAATTCTCCCCTTAGCACTTCCATGGCTTCCAGGGCCACTGCTGCTGCACACAACATTTGTTCTAAGAGAGTATACTGTGAGTGTGTTCCCATCCTGGGTATCCGGTAATCAGATAACTCCCCCCGATCCCTGCCTGCCACGACTTGATCTAAATGAGATTTGTGAGGGGGGGAGTAATAGTTGTTAGATACCAGTACCCCGGTAATAACCACGCAGGTCAGATCTTTAATGCAGGTGCTTTATTAAAGTAAATCTGGCTTTCTCCCTTTTGACTGGGATTGCTCGGTCTTCCTGCAGTTCCCACGGTCTGCCTTCTTGGAGTAACGTAGGGTTACTGGTTTGCTTGTTACATAATAACCTGTCCTCAACAAGGCTAATTAACTCCTGTTGGCCACGGAGACAGGGATTCCCCTCGGCCGCGGTTTGTGCCGGCTTCTAAAGCCCGGCTTAGTTAATTTCCTATCCTCTTCTGCAATAATCAGCCGTTAACAAGCCAATTAACAGCTGATTGACGCTGATACTGAGATCCCCCCCGGCCACGGCTTGTGCCGGCTTCTAAAGCCCGGCTTCGTCAATTTCTCTTTTTTCTTTCTTTCACTTTCTGCTGTCTCTGCTTTCCCTTTTTCCTCCGAGGAGAGCCTGGAGTTACTGGGGCTACAGGACCCTGCCAGGGCTTCTCTGCCCTTTTCTCTCTGTCTCTTCTTTTCTCTTCTCCCCAACCCTCGCTCGGGGAATTCCCACGTTGAGCCCCCTCGGAGCTGCGGTCGGCTCCCGCGCTGCCACTCCGTGGATAACTCACCACCGAGACTGTCTTCTATCAAGCGGGATGCGATCAGGGGAAGGACGTCTCAATTCCCCTCAAAACTCCTACTTCCGTCTTGGAGTCTCTCTCCTGGTTCCTTTCCGTGAATGCATGCCCAGGCACCCTTGGTAAGTTTCCTTCCCTTTTTATTACGCCTTTCCAGCTTTGTATTGGCTGCCCGGGGCTACCCAGCAACTTCCTGGCTGTCTTAGTTCCTGGCAGCTGTTACCTCTCTTCTAGTAACCGCGTCGCAGCTGCAGCGCTGTTACATATACCTTGCTTCCGCCCCTCTTCAGCCTGAGCTCTAAAATCCAAGGGGGTTTCCTTTTGCCTCTGAGGATTCTTTCTGCCACAGGCTCCAATGTGGTCCTCCTTCTGAGACACCTATATATGGAGCTAAAGCTCTCCTTCTGGATGTTGTGCTGCTAAGGAGGCATGGACAGTTACTGCTTCTTTAAGGGCCCATAAGGCATATTCATGCTTAGGACCACATTCCCATTTAGTCCTCTTCTTACATAGGTTATAGAAGGCACGAGCTAATACACTAAACTCAGGAACATGCATACACTAAAAATTGAGTGCTCCTAATTAGGCCTGCAGTTCTTTTACATCAGTGGGGATCGGGGACTCTACTATACTCTGCAGCTGCTCAAAAGGTATTGTGGGCCCCCCATTCTACTGTTCTACTCCTAGAAATTCACACTGGGGCCCTACTTCTTGGACTTTCTGATCAGACAGTGTGAATCCGAAGGTACGCACTTCCTCTTTTAATGATTCAAAGGCCTTGATGGAAGCCTCTTTGTCTTGACTGCCCACCATGACATCATCTATATACTGCCACATGCATACATCAGGGTACTTTTCTTGGACCTCATGAACTATGGTAGCTAGAACCCCGTGAGCCAGGATGGGGCTGCGTATCCATCCTTGGGGCAACGCCGTGTAGGTATATTGCTTCCCTATCCACGTGAAAGCAAATACTGGCCAGTGACTCTCATGGATGGGAATAACAAAAAACATGTCCTTGATATCAATGGATCCCATCCATACAGGCCCATAACACCGGATGCTTTCTGTTAAGGTTGGTAGTGACAGGACAGCAGCTGTAAAGGGGTCAGTATTAGCATTCAAAGCTTGAAAGTCAATAGTCAGCTGCCATCCCTCATTTGGTTTACGCACTGACCACACGGGATTGTTATACGGAGAGTGGGTTCGGATAATAGCTCCGTCCTCCAACTGCTGGATGATAATACGCTGGATAGGTTGGGTGCCCTTGCAGGGAGTATGATGCTGGGGCCAGCGTACACCTTTCGTGGGAGGCAGGGTCAGTGGGATCATGCTACATCAAATTACAGCTGTTACAGCCATTTCTTCTGGTTCCTGGTGAGGCATTGTGCACCCACACTGCCAATTCTCTCGTGTAAGGGCAAACTGTTGTCCTCTTAGTTCATTTAGTCCCAGTAAGCTTGGTCCCCTTTTAAGTATTACTCCTGCTGCCATTACCTTAGAGCCCTTAGGTAACGCGAAGGTCGCTTGGACTAGATGTCCTGGTCATCTAGTGCCTCCGACCCCAATTACTTGATAAGGGGTTCCTTTCTCCCACTTTCAATCTGCGGAATCTAAAATGCAAATCTGGGCACCCGCGTCTAATAGCATATCGATTGACTTTTCACTTTTACCTAACTGAATCTGTATGGGTATCTGAATGAAGGGGCCAATATTAACTTTAGATACCGGTCCCTGGCCCACTACTGCCCCCATGATGGCACCTTTCCTTGGGGGTTGGGCCAGCTGGAATCCCTAGGCCATGTGATCAGGGGAGGTAAATGCTAGCGGCCGTGGATGTACCTGGAAAAATGACAACAGTTCCACCCTTAGGACAGAGAATCCCTTCGGTGACACTGCCAGCGGTGTAGAAGGCTCCACTTTTGGAGCCCCTTCACTACAGTGTTTAGCCCATAGCCCTTGCAGGACATTGGTGGGCAGTCCATTGATTTGCACCGTATTGAAACCGGCAGCCAACGAGTCTTTCCACATTCTTGTTCACAGAGTCTTGGGCTGGCCTTCCCCAGCTTTTCCCAACAATTCAGGTGGGCCAGGGTGTTTGTCCTTCACTGAGGCCACTGCCATGGCCCTGGCGGTTTTCACTCATTTGGCAAGTCCTGGCTTCTGCAAAATGAGCAGAAGCTGCACTAATTGCCGGATCGCATTTCTTACTGGGTGATTCAACACCTCTGGCTCCAAGGCCAACAGGGCTGAGGTGCACTCTGTTGGTGCTTGTTGGCAAAAACTCCTCTACATCAGTGCTGTCACAACTTCTGCATCTGGTGTGTGAGTCCAAACTCCTGCAAGAATGATTTCAGTTAGTGCTAATTGATAAAAGCAGTGGACAGTGTCCTCTAAATTGGCCCACGCCTGAGGGGCAGGGTTTAGCTCTTCTTCCATATTACCATAACTGGTGGCAGACACCTGTAGTGCAGCAGAAAACAAAGTAACATTTTCATCACCCCCTGCAAACTGATTTAACTGGAGCTCGGGACGCAGAACGAGTTGGGCCGCCTCGGCACGGTTCACTGATATTGCGGAGGCCCCTTCAATATACATTCAAACTAGCCAGTTTATCACTGGCTCTCCCAGCTTGGAGTTATGCTGCTCCTGTATATCTCGAATCTCTGCACAGCTAAAGGAGTGCAGCTCTGTTCAGGGATTCCCCCCTTGTGGCCTGAGTGAGTCACCATTACTGGGAATGCTTGGCCGAGCTCCTCTCTCCAGGTGGGGACATACGGGGACGGTTTGGCACCAGGCTCGTCATCAATCTCCTCCCCCTCATCTGTCCCCTCCTCGTGATTTTCCCAGAGCTCAACTTCCGGTTTCATGCCATACGGGCACTGTCGCACCTTCTCAAAGTGGGGCTCCACAACCTGTGCTAATTGCACCCTCTTCTGGAGAGAAGCGGCCACGCACGCAATCATAATCTTTCCTTTCTCCATTCTAATGTCTCCAAGTGACTCTGGGCAGCTCGAGCAGCCTCACATGCCACAACATTGGAATCCCTCACGTCCTCTAACTCCTTACTCAAGCGGGTGACCTTTTCCTGGAGCTGGGCATTCTCTTCAGCCCCTAACCGCAGGCACGTGGCCAACAGCCATGACAGGCACCCCTTCTTGGGTTTACCCCAGGCAGCAGTGGCAAACCTAGCCCAGTGATCGGGTATGGTTCCTGGGTCACTCTAGGCAGGCCAGTCTATCCTTATCCCACCGGGGATTCTCCATCCCTGTCACTTCCTTAAGCAAAGCCACCAATGGGACCTGCCCAACTCCCTCCATTCTGACCTTTCTCTCTGGACCACAGACTCTCAATCCTGTTCGTGACACCAATTTATGTCCCAGCCGTCAGTGGGAGGGCTTGGATTGAGAGAGTGGTCAGGAATAAAGAAGTAAGAAAGGATTATTGACTTAACAAACACATAACTACATGTAGTATAAAGACAACAATGACAGACAATAACAATTCATGTTGGCAACTTTTTGGCAGTCCCCTCTGATGTCTGATGTATGACAAATTCTTCTTCTATAAAGCTCAGCCAAGTCAGGCGTCCCCGATCTGCGCTGTCTGTGGGGTACTGGGAAGAACCCTGGTATTCAGTCCTCGCACTCCTTGAGATCCACGGGCCCACCGAATCCAGGTCAGCAGCTAATCTTAAAATTAGTAGCTTCTCTCACAGTGCTGCGTCTTCCTTCTACTGATTTCTGGATGTGCTAGCCAATTTATAACTTCTGAGCTATGCTGTTAACTCACAGCCACTCACACTCTTACACTACGAACTTTCCTTATGATTGACTAATAGCAATACAAGCCTTTGCATTTTTCTTATAAGGTTAATTTTAACTGTGTCACTACATACAAGGCCTTACTACTTTCAAGGCCTCACTAATCTTTTACTTTAATTAAACTCTTAGCAGCAACATACAGCTCACAATACATGAACAAATGACAAGAAACACCTGGTCTAATCCTCACAGAGTGTTCAGCAAGCACTTTCACCACACAGGCACAATTTTCAGCTGTTACACCCATGCAGTAAGCACCCAGGAGAAGAAGCAGGCAGAAAAATGAAAAAAGAAATGAAACCAAAAAATGAACAAAATCCCCCTCCCCCACCCAGCAGTGTGAGGGGGGATTTTGCCAGCCCTTCAAAGATTTGAAGCCAGTTGCAGAAAGCCAGGATAACATGAGGTTTTATTGTAAAGAACACAATATTGTAAGCAGTCGGTTACTTAGGCTCCTTTTCCTTCACCCTTCAAAGATTTGAAGCCAGTTGCAGAAAGCCAGGATAACATGAGGTTTTATTGTAAAGAACACAATATTGTAAGCAGTCGGTTACTTAGGCTCCTTTTCCTTCACCCCACTGTTGAGCCCCAGCTCAAGTCTGGGATCGTGCCCGGTATGCAAAGGCCAATAAAGATACCAGGGGTGAAAGAACAAAGAAGATTTATTGCTAGCAATAAAAGGTGCGAGCAGAATAATTTCACATAACAAGCACACTAGATTACTATTTCTAAGCATCTTTTATACAGAAGTTTTTGAACCTCCATAAGCATCCTTATTTGCTGATTGGTTATAAAGGAGTGATGCAAGGAGTTCTTTACTGAGCATGTCTCTATACCTGTGTTTTAGCCATGTATCTCATTTACATACATGTATGTTTCATTAGCATACTTTTTCCCCACCTAGGGGCGTGATTTTTAGTATTTTAATGAGCTCTTTAACCCAGTACCCTGGCTTCTGCTTTTGTTTTCAAGCCCCCTTTATCTAGGACTGTCTCCTCCTTATCATCGCAGATGGGCATTCGTCTCATAACATTCTCTTTTGCTTCGTCTCTGAGTAGTGGTTTCTAGGTCACTCCTTACATTCCCCCCTCTGGAGCATTTTTAATTATTATTATTATGATTGCTCCATTCAATTTGGCTTAACACAAATCTAGTATCATCAGCTTTCTTTGTTTGTAAAATCATTTGATTTA
>NW_005842622.1:0-532 GCF_000455745.1 Alligator sinensis | reverse complement strand
ATATCGAGCCATTCGTCCTGGGGTTAACCAGTTCCCTCCTTTCTGCTCCAGGACTGTAAGCACTGCGTGAGGCACATATACAGTCATTTCATGGCCTAGGGTTAACTTTTCAGCTTCTTGTATTAGCAGACAGGTGGCAGCAACAGCCCGGAGACAAGCAGGCCATCTGGATGACACAAAGTCTAATTGCTTAGAAAAATATGCCACTGGTCGTTGCCAGCTACCCAATTTCTGTGTTAATACCCCCATGGCCACCCCACTTTGGTCATGCACAAAAAGGGAAAAAGGCTTACTCATGTCCGGTAGACCTAAGGCGGGTGCTTCAATAAGAGCCTGCTTTAACTGGCAGAATGCTTGCTCACACTCTTCAGTCCATTCGAGCACCTTTTCATCACCTTGTGTAGCTCCATACAGAGGTTTTGCAATAACCCCAAAATTTGGAATCCAAATCCTGCAAAAACCTACTGTACCTAAGAAGCCCCGTAGTTGTTTCTTCATTTCTGGGGGTGTTAGCCGGCATATAGCTTCTTTT
>NW_005842621.1:974733-980709 GCF_000455745.1 Alligator sinensis | reverse complement strand
GAGCCGCCGCGCTGCCCGGCCCCGCTCCGGGGCGCCCCGCCACCCCCGGGGGGCTCCGGCCCGCCCCGCTCCCTCTGCACCCCGTGAACGTGCGGGAACGTGCGCGGCGCTATTACGGGGGTGCAAAGCGGTGACAGTTCAATCCCATCCCTCTGCTGTCCTGGCCCCGCTCCCTCCCTCCCTCCCTCCCTCCCTCCCTCCCTCCCTCCCTCCCTCCCTCCCTCCCTCCCTCCCTCCCTCCCTCCCTCCCTCCCTCCCTCCCTCCCTCCCTCCCTCCCTCCCTCCCTCCCTCCCTCCCTCCCTCCCTCCCTCCCTCCCTATTTTTTTTTTAGCTTAAAACTTACAGATCCGTGTCCCATAAACCCAGGCGGGCGCGGGGGGGCTCCCGCAGGCCTGGCCGAGATTGCCCCATAAATCACAGCACTGTAATTCCGGGGAAGTTTAATAAACGGCTCCTCTCGGCGCGGCCGCCCCCCACTTAACGCGCGTCTCGGCCCCCGCGTCAAACCGTGACCCCAATAAATTTAATTTGAGCGGCAGATCAATCCGGGCTCCCGCATCGATCCGCGCCGGCAGCGGGGGGAGGGCGCCTTTCCATTAGGCCCTTTATTAGGGCAAGATTGCTCCGAGAGGCCTGGAAATTAAACGGTGACATTTTAATTACTGGACATTGATAAAAGAATAGGGGAGGGGGGCCGGGCCGGGCCGCCCCGAGGTGCTGCGCCCCATGCCTCCGTGCCATAAACCCCAGCACAGCCCCCCAGCCCCGGAGGACACGAGCATTGCCCAGCCTGCCCGGGACATGTCATTGCCCCGCTCCTGCCTGTGCCCGGGCCCGGGCCCGGCGGAGCAGCGCCCCCTCCTCCCCCCTCCCGGCTCTAAATCTGCCTAATTTCTCTCAATTGGAGACGCCGCTGGGCGGTAAGTGATGCTGCAGCAGGCAATCCAGGCGATCAATAGACAAGCCTGTATTGATTAGGTTAAAACAGCGCCTTCAAGACCTGAGCAGCGAGACCGAGCGAAAATGAGCTAACGGGAGCAATTAACTCTTGGTTACCCCCAGTCTGCGCCGGGCAGGGGAGGGAGGGGCAGAGCCAGGGACCGGCTGGGGGAGAGCAGAGCCCACAAGCCCTGGAGGTGCGTCCCGGCAGCAGGATTGCTGCTTGCAACAGCCTCCTAGGATTGGGGCCCCCTTCCCCTAGCTCAAAAGTCTCGGGGTTTCCAGAAAGATTCACTCACCTGCTTGTGGAATCGGCCCATCTGGTCTCCCTCTCCCAGCTCAGCCAGGAGGGTTTTTTTGCCTCCAATGCTGAGATTTTTTTCCCCCCCTTTTTTCTATCTTATAACAGCCCCAGACATCCATTTTCCATTAAAAATCTCTGGGGCCGACCGCCGGCAACTTATAAACCTTGAACTTTTGCTACAAGGTTGGACAGCTAGAGCGGCTGCCCTGGGAAGTGGCTGGGGTGAGACAGAAGCTCCTTCAGCAGCGGGTAAGGCTCAATCTATAAATCCTGTCCTGAGTGCACCTTGTAGTTTATGGCGATACCCTCTGCTGAAGGTAAATCCCCCGCAGTCGGTGCAAATCTTTGGCAATTGAGCAGAGAGCACTGGGCTGCCTTTTTCTAGGAATAAAGACACCGGCAGCTTTGCTTCCCTACTTTGTCTTTTCTAACGTGCAACGTTTCCTGCCCCCCTCCCTTGTTTTTTTGACTAGCCAAACATTTAAACAAATGGATGGTATTTCTAGCCATCTATTCCAGCCACTCGCACCCAAACATGAACTCTGCCAGGACTCTGCAGAAAAGGGGAGGGGGCGGCTGATTTTCCCAACCAGTCCCAGCACTGTGCTGAATAATCAACTGCCACCAATTAGTACTCGCTCCCCGCCAAATGGCAGCACCCTCAACCCGGTCCATTCAGGGGAAAAGCCCCCAGACTGAAGAGACTCGGAGCTTCCCGCTGCCCCAGGGCGGTAGCCATGGGTTAAGGATGTCACTGTCTCCACATCAACTCCGTTTGGGACTTTGCTGTCCGCAAAAGAGCTCGGCCTTGGGACAGGCCCATGTTTCGGTCAGACCAGGCCAGGTCCGCTGGACTCAGCTGGGGTTTCGAACCCTCCAGCTCCACTAGATGTGTTTCCCAGGTGACATTTGCAATGTGTTATCATCGATTTGTGCCACTTTCCAGCAAAACCCACATCCCTGGACCCCCGGAGCAGAGCTTGGAAGCTGCGCTTTGAGTAGCGCATCTCGTCATACATAACTTTTCTTGGGAGCATCCGCCATGCTGACCACTTCCCACCGAGATGAAAAAGTGTCCGTCAGCTGCTCGGGCCTGGGAGTGCAGAGATTTGCTCTTGAAGCCAAACTGAAAAAAACCTCCTGTATGACTGGGGGTCCCCGGGAGGCAGAAGGAGCAGGGGGTGAGCCAGGGAGGTTGGGAGAAGAGGGACAAGTGAGGACACGGGTGAAACAACCGCTTTGTGGGGCACTGGGCACAAAAACATCTTGGCCTTTCGTAGCACGGTGGCTCCGTGTGTATTAACATGCCCCCGGCAGGGTCCAGTCGAGCAGCTAGGATTTTAGGGGTGAAAGGTCACCCACAAAGAGTCCACATGGGACACTCTTCCCTGGCCGGGGCACTCTTAGTGCTGGTACGCTGACCACAGAGGTGATGGGGAATATGTACAGCTTTAAATCAGCCCCATGCTTTAATTCTCAGGGGTGAATGAAAGCCTGGAATGAAGAGCTCACGTTCCACATTTTTTCCAGATTTTTTATTTTTTAAATAAACCTGCGAAATACTAATGATGTCGAATCAGCTCTTTTGGAGCGCCGCTTAAATGTCTTGGATTCGACCTACTGGCAGCACACGCCTCCATGGAAATGGCAAGGATGCTGCATCTTTACCAGTAACAGAGATGTCCCTTCCCCAAGACGTTAGTTAACCAGCCAGTGGACAGCAACAGGCATGAGTAAAGGATACAGTAGGGAACAGCCTGAATGAAAGTCCCTTCCCCACTCCCGGGCGCAGCTTGCACTCTCTTGCCTTTCACCCACATCTGGTCTGTCCTCCCCGTCTTTCCTAGCGAACGCCGGCACTCCCATTCTCCACCAGCGCCGCTCCACTGTTGGTGGCATGTGGCGGCTGTTACGGAGACAGGGCTGAGGACCCTGAGCCACGTTACCTCCTCCTGCTTTGACGCTGCCTGAGCCCTCTGCACCAGCCAGTCACCAGTAGGATTCAGGGTCCAGTTTGGCTGAGCTGTCATGGATGCACTTGACCTCCCTGCACTCTTCCACGGTTACAGCTGCTTTATAGATGGAGGTTTCAGGCTCTGCCTTATGCGAAGTGCAGCCCTCAGGTCTGAGAGTGGGCCCTGGCACCATCTGTGCGTGGTCCTTTTAGCCAGTCCAGAGAACTTGGATGTCTGCTAGGGATCGTTCTCCTACAGAGCTGTGCCCTTGGTAGGCCGCAGCAGCACGTGCAGAACGAAGGCAGCTCTTGTTAGTGCGGAAGGGAAGGTGGAGCCTGGGGTCCTTAGGTTTGGGATTCCCCCAGAGGTGCAGCAAGCTCATTGAGCACTGGGGTCGGGGTCGGGGTTGGGGTAGGTCAACCTCTGGAAGGGAGGGGAAGGGAAGTCTTACCTTCCCAGGGCTGCTCCTGCTGCTGCAGCAGCATCCGCTCTGCTTGGGCCCCATGGGAGCTGACCCACATGCCCCATTTTCTCTCCCAGCACATACATATTGGGTGCAAAGCTGTGTCTGTTCTGGAAAAGGCTCCCGGGGGTGGGGAGGTACTGATCCCTCGGCTCCACACCCCCCAAGGATGCATCGCTGGGTGCAGCATGGCGCTGTCTGGCTGCATGGCTGGGCTGGGGCAGCGCCAGGTGCTCATGGCTAGTGCCCTGCTCACCCCACCCTAGCTCGGCTACTAGGCTCTGCCTCGGGCAGCTGATGTCTTATCCATGGGCTCTTTGTTTCGGGCCTCCATCAGACTGACCCGTGTTCTGCCAAGCTTATATCCAGCCCTGGGCCTGCACTAGGTCTCCAAGAAAACTCCCTTCGCATGCCGGGAGTCCTTGAGAGTCCACAGCCCAGCAGAGAAGCTCTCCTTCCATCCCGACAGGCCCAGGCCTCTGCACCAGGCAGCCGGGAGTGGGATTCCTTGCACTCAGAAGCCAGGCTGATTTGTTTTCAAACACACTAGGTTTCACATTTGCACCTAAAGCAGCAACAGCGGCCAAGACGGGCATCCTCTCCTCTGCGGACTGCAGTTAAGCCCTCCCTTAACACACAGCTCCATCGTTCAGGAAAACAGATGCACTCTCAGTTCACCATTGGTTTGTGCTCCCGGATGGCAGAAAGAGCCAGCTCAGGGCTGAACAGCTCTGAAGTGGCTTTTTCTTCCGTGCCTGCTCAGGTGTGAACGCCAGCTCGTTACAGGTAAGGATTTGTCTTCACTTAACAAACATTCGTCTTAGGGAGGAGAAGCGGGACTTTTCAGTGCCAGGTGCAGCTCCTGCAGTCCTGGACATACTGCTTGGTGCGTGCCCACGTTCTGTTTGCTTTGCTAGCGAACACACTCACATGTGCAGACACACGTGCATGCATGCGCGTGCGCATGCGCACACATACATATGGGTCCAGCCTTTCAAGCTGTTATTGAGAAAACAAAGACTGACGCTGTGCCTTTGGAAAGCTGACAGCAGGACACGTTTGATAAGAAGAAACCCAGTAATTTGCAATTCTGCATGGCAAATAATATCAACATGGGGAAGGTAAAACTGCTGCTGGTCTTTTGGCTATGATCAGCCGTGATCGGCAAAGACCGAAATCGGTAGGAACCAAGTGAACCCAGTCGAAATTTTAACAAAGAGGAACAATCTGCCCAGAGTTTCATGGAAACTTTTGCATGTGAAGAAATTTCCCTCCCTGCCCCTTTTGACTAGTTCTAACAATGACGAGCTATGGAGAGAACGGGCCTTTTCATTGCTGTTTTAAGACACTTACCTGTTGACACAGAGCTATGCTTTCTGTTGGCATCCCGAGAAGCTGTTTAGTGCAACGATCCCCTAGCCCAGGGGCAGGCAATTATTTTGGGCAGAGGGTCGCTTACTGAGTTTTGGCAAGCCATCGAGGGCTTCATGACAGGCAGCCGGGGCAGATAAATATTAATTTTCTAAATTGTTTAGGGGCCCTGCGGGCTGGATAGACTGGCCTGGCAGGGCTGCATTTTGCCCACCCCTGCCCTAGCCCCTATTTTTGCTTCCCCCCCATGGTTATGAAATGTCACCTGCTGCTGAAACCCTTCGGATGAATCCTCAGGGACCTTCTGACGAAGGCGGGTGATCGCTGGGATGTCCTGTCGCTGCATTTGCAGCCAGCATCTTGGCTTAGCAGAGGCACAGCTCTGAAGGTTGTGTCACAAGGTCGTTTCAAGATAGGGAGGCAGCAGGGAAAGGTAATTCCATGTTGGGCATCTCGGTGTCGGCTCTCCCGGTGGAGCTGAAGGGGATTTCTGAAGGCAGAGCGGCTTTGACCTCGGGTCACTTCGCAGCCCATTTCACAACTCAGCTGCAGGGACACCCAAGCCATTTCTAATGGTGGGTTGGTCTGCATGAGAGATGCCAGGGACTGGATTTCTTTCTTTGACGTACAGAATAAATGCAGCACGGCTGCAGAAATGCACATTGCCCTCGCCCTGCCCTGCCAGAGAGCTTGTCTTCCCTGGATTAAGATGCATTGCACAGCACCTCACGTGTTTGTTCTCATAAAAGAAGAGGAGCCAGGACACAGGCAAGATGCTGCTCCAAGTCGGGGGCAGAACAAGAAGTGGAGTTCGGGTATCCAAGCTCTGGTTCTGACCCACTGCACTACATCCTCACCCTGGTAATCTGGAGCTACCGCCGCTGTCAGTCCTCAGTTCCCCTACAGAGGCTGGGGATGTCCGTGGGGGGTTTTTTTGTGGAGA
>NW_005842621.1:971386-974712 GCF_000455745.1 Alligator sinensis | reverse complement strand
CCTTGGAGGTTTTTTAGGTGGATGTCTGCTTACAGATACTTTCTCGCTTTCCCCCTTTCCTGCAGGACACAGACCTGCTGTCAGATGCCAGCACCCTTCCCTAGCTCCTTGCTATGAGTCCGACTGGCTGGATCAATTTAGCAACGAAAGGTTTTGTGTCCTGTTAGCAAACCCTGGTGCCGTTCTGGCCTCCCGAATTATCGCAGAAGCACCCCCTTCCAGGGAAGGAAGGATGCTGAAGACCCCCACCTGCCACCATTATCATTGGACTAAGTATAACGATCAAGTCTGCGAGGCTCGTAACTCACCCCCGTGAAATATAACGCTGTCAGCGCATTAGCCACGAGATTTTTCAAAGCTACGTCTGTTGACATTGGGCATGGATTTGCAAGGCTGATGTCTCCCATGCCCTGATGAAAACCAGAGGAAAAGCCCTGGTTTTACTGACTTTTTAACTAAATCTGAGAGAGAGACTTTTTATCCAGAGAAAGCTAATGCAAACTGTTAGGAGATAAATAAATGAAAGAGCTGCTTATAGACTGGTTGGCTCAAAGGAAAGAAATTTGTCTCACTTTAGAAAAAGGACCTGAAGGTATTGGTCACATTGACTCATTCATTGTACTGTTATCTGCCAGGGAGGCTGTGACATAGGAGCAATTAAGACAAACTTTAGTCTATAAGTTCATGCCTGCAATCTCTATGCTTCAAAACAAGATAAATGATCCCTGGGAGGAAGGAAACAAAGTATTTTCCAGACTACCTCCAAAGTAACATTTAGGATTTGCAATCCTTCAGCAGAAATTTCTCACTGCAAAGGGGCTTTTGGCCTGCCCATATATTATAATCCACTTCAGCCCTTTTAGTAACATTTTAGTCTGAAGGCCAGAAAACTTCAGCATTTAGGATAAAGGCTTAAATGCTACAATAAAACTCTGCTTACCCTCTGTGCCCCTTTTTTAAAGGGCTTCCTCCATGCATTTGTGCCCATAACTAGCATTTTTATACCAAGATTGATTAAAGATGAGCCAATCTGTTATGAAAATATCAACCAAAGTCATAGGAATAAGGAGGCAAGGTTCTTTGGGTAAATCTAATGTCTTTTATTAGACCAGCTCAAATATTGGAAAAATTCTTCTTTGCAAGCTTTCGAGTACAAATACCCTTCGTCAGGCTGAGGAAGCACACACCTAGGAATAAGGAGGCACGCACTAGACATGTTGTAATTATTCATCTTTCCTTTAAGGTAGCTCGATTGCCTCGGTTATGCACATAGCAGCAATGGAAGGGCAGGCCAGCGCGTACAGAGCTGTGCTGCGTCTGCTCACAACCTGCAGTCGCGATGCTCAGAGCATGCTGCCGCGCGACCACGGGTTTCACCATCCGGCTATGGACAGGTGTGTGGCCAGCTGAGACGATGGCTTGAGTCCAAAGAAAAGCCCTAGTGTTACTGCTGCTTTGTCCCGCAACCCCTGTCCTGCTGCAGGGTTGCACGGCAAACCTAGACTCTAAGCTCCCTTGGACCAGGCTTGTGGCGTGTCCAGCTTGCCTGAAACCGTGAGTCTGGCTTGGGGGTGCATCAGCAGACAGCATGGCCAAGCAGCTCTTCACTTGCTTTCCCTTGCGGGAATCCACTGACCTCTGCTCAGCTGGTATGAACTGAACGGTCTTTGCAGCAGGTGTGAGCTAAGCTGCAGACGGGTGCTGGTTAGCCGTCCTGTGCCCTCTCTTGACATCCAGCACAGGTTTGTCCAGCCCGTGTCCCACGCAAGGGAGGGTTGTGGTTTCAGAGGCAGTCCCAGGCCTCATCCTTCACACCCCTGCTCTGCAGCTCTCTCAACACAGCGCCCATCCACCCCAGCTCCGTGGGAGAGCCTAGGGGGCCGGGCACCTGGCATTACTCTATGGCCAATGTCCTGCTGTTCCCACCTGATGCTCCTTACATCCGTGGTCTGTATCGCGAGCACTGCTGTCCTCTGCCCCCAACCCACGTCAGCGAAGTGTCTGCTCGGCCATAGAGATGCTCGTGGAGCCAGTGTCGGCAGCGAGGGATGCGCCAGGAGCGCAGGGATACCTAATGGCTGAGTGGGACATGGCTGGTGCCTGCAAGGAAGTGGAAGAGCTGCTCCTTGCCTGGGGGCTCCCGCCTCCCCAGCCCCTTTGCATGCAGCGGGGCTGGGTTGGGAGGGCACAGGGGTTTCCCAGGGAGCTGGGCGCAGGGGGGAGGAGTGAAGCCAAGCATGACATAAGGTGCAACTGCAGGCCTGGCTTCCTGTGACCCTGCCCTCCTCCCACCCTTAGGATGAATCCCTGGGCTGCAGCCCCAACCCCAGATGGGCCAAAGCACCAGCTCAGCTGCACAGGCCCTGAGGCAGCTTCTGTACAACCAGGCAGTACACAGGCCATGTCCCGAAGGGGCAAAGGGTAAAGCACACCAAGAAACTGGGGATCCTTACCTGGCCACGGGCCCTGCGCGGCTGTGCCTGGATTCGCTGTACGGGAGCGCGCTGTGTTACTGGAAGCAAGGTGGGTCTCCTTGCACAGCAATGGGCCCGCTGCATAGATGCAGCCTTAGAGTCAACTGGGAGGCAACTTATGTAGGCCAGTGGTGCCCGGCCATTTGGCCCAGGGGCTGGAGGAGCGACGTGGGGTGGGTCTGCGGGCCAGCAAACCCATTGGATCAGGCCCCAATCTGGATCCTGGCTATAGCCCCGGCCCTGTGCGCAGGGCCACATCACCCTGTCTGCGGAGCTCAGACATTTGGCTCATATAGCTATGGCCTGGGGATCAGGCCTGGACTGATACTCTTCAATATCTTCATCAGCGACTTGGACGAGGGAGTGAAGTGTACTCTGTCCAAGTTTGCGGATGACACAAAGCTATGGGGAGATGTGGACATGCCGGAGGGCAGGGAACAGCTGCAAGCAGACCTGGACAGGTTGGACAAGTGGGCAGAAAACAACAGAATGCAGTTCAACAAGGAGAAATGCAAAGTGCTGCACCTAGGGAGGAAAAATGTCCAGCACACCTACAGCCTAGGGAATGACCTGCTGGGTGGCACGGAAGTGGAAAGGGATCTGGGAGTCCTAGTGGACTCCAAGATGAACATGAGTCGGCAGTGTGACGAAGCCATCAGAAAAGCCAATGGCACTTTATCGTGCATCAGCAGATGCATGACGAACAGATCCAAGGAGGTGATACTTCCCCTCTATCGGGCGCTGGTCAGACCGCAGTTGGAGTACCGCGTGCAATTCTGGGCGCCGCAATTCAAGAGGGAAGCAGATAACCTGGAGAGGGTCCAGAGAAGGGCCACTCATATGGCTAAGGGC
>NW_005842621.1:931284-971145 GCF_000455745.1 Alligator sinensis | reverse complement strand
ACTCTTTCCTGCCTATGCAGGGGGTCGGACTCGATGATCTATTGAGGTCCCTTCCGACCCTAGCATCTATGACTCTATGAATCAGATATGAAACAAAGGCTACCTTTTGTCCTGTAACACAGGCACGGCTCCTAGTGCCGTCACAGGCTGCAGCGTGCGTGTGCATGGACATATTATATGTACACAGACCCCCTGTTATGTGAACGCTTGGTCTCGGGGTGAGATTTTGCCCTGCACTAGCTATAAATAACCTAGCATCTGCACAGCACAAGTGATGATATACTTGCCACACTTTATTCTTGTAAAAGAAGACCTTGGTCTCTCCATTAAGAACGGTGAAGCCCAGCCACTTTCTTTTTTTTTCCCAAACATACAAATACAATTTTAAACCAAGCATTTTCTTGACGTCTTTGTTTCTACGCAGCCCACAGCTGCTCACTAGCTCTTCTGGACAGTCAGTGGTCTCATTTGTACAATAGCAAAAGACGAAAGGTTAAAAAATACTCTGGTGCCATGATATATACAGTACATTCAATAACAACAGAAAAAAATATATATAATATACTTGCTTTAAGGCTGTGTACAGTTTGATTGAAGATAATTTGAGGACATTAAATCACTCAGCAAACCAAAGAAATCTGTGAAGAAAATCCCCTAAAGTCTGAGGGGGGGGGAAAAAAAGAGGCAGCAGCAAATATCCTGGAAGGTTTTGTTGATGCTTCTATAAAATACTTATAGCAAAAGATCATCCAGCTGTGGCGGCCACCCGATGCGCGGCCGGGTTTGGTTTTGCCAGTCCTGTCCTGTGGTCTCCGCCACCAGCACGCTGCCCTGGTCACTGCGGGGCCTGCTGGGCGCGACGCTCCTCCAGCATCCTGCACACCCACATGGACACCACCTCCGCGTTCCCGTCGTTGTACTGCACGATGAAGGGGTGGCCCTGGCAAAGGGAGAGGCACAGAGTTAGCTGTCATGCGCACCTCTTTGTTGCATCTAAACACAAAGGCCTTGCTTGAGGTTGCTGAAAAACAAGGCTCTTGTTAGCAGTTTTCTGCATGGAAGCATTTCGGGAGCGCTGCAAGCCCACCATTGGAGCCGGCAGCTTTTTTCCAAGCAAATACAGTAACGAGAGATGGCTAACGGACATCCTGTCTTTCCTTCCACTCCCCGCCCCGAGAGCTCGTGATGCCTTCTCTTTGAGCCGTGCAGCAACCGTGTCCCTCCGGCCTCTGCCACCCATTACATTTGTTATGCAATTAACTGGTCAATCACACAATAGCTTTAGACCGGCCACATGTGCGAAGTACTGAGCACACCATAAAAATGGCTATCCAGCTATAAAAAGGGCCAATCAGCACAGAAGTCTGTGCTTGAAAATGTGTAACAACTCTGCGGCTGGTTTCTATCCAGCTCAGTTTGAACGTGTGCAGGGCCCTGCGGTGCAGCTTGCAGTGGGAATGGATACGCTCCCTTCATTTTTCATTAGTATTTCTATTGTGGGAGGGTCTACAACAGGTGCGGCCCCATTAGAAACTAGCACAGCCATTAAATAGCCCATGCCCAGGGCCAAGGAAATGTGCCCAAAAGCTTGTCTCGCGTCTCTCCCAACTGCAGCTGGTCCAATAAAAGATATCACCAGAAACCTCTTGCTTCTCATGTGTCCCCCTGACCCCCACGGCCCCAGCCCCACACCTAGCCCAAAGAGCTAGGAGAATGGGACTAGCAGGAAGGCTGGGGGGGTTGACCGCAGACAAGCCCCATGCTCCATCCACACCCTGCAATCCCATGGCATTTGCCAAGCAGGCTCCTGGCTCATTAAGACCACTCTCAAGGATGCAAAAGCCAAACAAGCTGGTGTCTCCCTCCCCACCGCGCTCCCACTTCACCAGGCTAAGACTGGGTTTGCAGAGAGGCACGGTCGCCCCTCAGGGAAACTCTCTTGTCCACTTAGGATGCTTTCATTTCAGCTGGGAACGCATCTGCACCTATTCCAGCACCGTCTTACTGCTCTCACTCCCTTTGGGAGCCGTGTAACGCAGGGAGTTGTGGAGGTCCCAGGCCAAGGCCGGTATCAGTGAAAACACAAGGCTCTTAGGTCTGCTCAGAAAAGGGGAAAAACCAGAGCGTTTTCCGGGAAGGCAAGAGCGGCTCCGGCAAGGGTAGACATGCACTCTCTTCCCAGTGAAGAGCCTGCTGCTCCTACAGAAACCATGATCTGGACTAACACCATTCAGGCAACCCCATGCAATACACCTGTCTTAGCCTGCTACCTGTTAGCCAGCCCCTGGGTCTTGCTTCGAAGCAGCCTGCCGCTTGGCTCGGAGGGCACGGTGGTTTTGGGGGAGGTCTCCAAAAGTAGGAGGCTGCTCCACCTCCGATCCTGCAAAGCCTGAATCCTTTCCCGGGGGACGTTTCCCCGACTGGCCAGGGAGCCAGGAGCAACCATGCCGCAACTCCTCTCTGGTGTGGCAGCATCGGAGGTGGCGGCCACACATTTTTCTGCTGTGGCAGATACATATGCACACGCGTGCGTGTATGGCTGACAGCGGCTGGGATCTGGACACGTCTGATCTGCAACTATTTTACCCAGAGGTAGAGTCCTACCTGGGTGTGTGGAAGACATGGGTACAGCGCACTGCATATTAATGTACTTCTACGATTCAATGTTGGGGCCGGTCCTGCTTGGAACAGAGGGTTGGACTAGATGTGACTTCCTGAGGTCCCTTCACCCCTCATCTTCTTCGATTCTGTGTAACAGGTAAGATCTCCAGGATGCAGTGCTAATCCTCAAAAGCAGGCACTTGGCTAAATCATCCTCAGGTCTATTCTGATATAGGAGTGGTGGGCGAGAGCTTGAGGGGGTGCCACCTTTCATCGGCGGCTGCAGGTGGTAGCCCTGGGAAACACCGCAGTGCGGCCAACTTCGTGACCTCCTGTCCACCCTGGCTCACATGCCCAGGACAGCTATGAGCCACAGATTCACAGAAGTTCAGGGACCTCGTGAGACCATCAGGTCCAGCCCCCCGGCTCTGGGCAGGAAAGACCGCTGGGGTCAAATAACCCCAGCAAGGTGTGTGTTCAGTCTCCTTCTGAAGATCTCCAGGGCTGTGCAAAGCTTCGGTAGCCGATCCGATTCGGAGGAGATTCGGCCCAATTCAGCGAATCTCCGAATCTGAATTGGGAGACCAATTAAAAGCTCCGAATTGATTCAGAGATTCGGGCACAGACTAAACAGCCAGCAGTCCTCGAGAGCGCTGGGCACAGCTGTCTCTGGCTGGTAAGTCTGTTGTGGTGGACGGAGGGGAGAGGGAAGGGTATCGGGGGGGACGACAGATCAAGGACCCACAGCAAGGGAGGGATTGGTGCTGGGGCAAGCTGCCCAGCTGGGTTGGGGGGCATGGCAGGACTTGGGGAAGGGGCTCCCACCACTGTGCGCCGCCGGTCGGGGAGGGCATGGGAGCGGGCATGTGCCCCCTGATGTGCGTGGGGCAGGCTGAGCCGGGCTGTGCCCCGGGGGGCTAGCCCCAGCTGTCTGCCACCGAGCTGTGCTGGTGGAGCCCACTGCCGCACCCCCCGCCCCAGCTGGGCAGCTTGCCCCAGCCCCAATCCCTCCCTCGCTGTGGGGGCACTGATCTGCCCCCGCCACACACCCCTTCCCTCCTCCCTCTGCCTGCCGCAACAGACTTACCAGCCGGAGGCAGCCGTATCCAGCACCCTCAAGGACTGCTGCCTGTTTAGTCTATGGACGAATCTCCGAATCGGCACCGAATCAAATTGGGACAGTGATTCGAATCACTATCGAATCACCGTCCCTACAAATCAGCTGAATCCAAATCCAAAGCGAATACTTGCCGCTTCGCTCAGGCCTAGTAGGTGCCTGCACCACCCCCACAGGGAGTCTACTCCAGAGTCTGGACACACAAACCGTGAAGAAGTTTTTCCTTATATCCAGTCTGAAACCTTCTTCTAGGAGTTGAAGACCATTGCTCTTGGTCTTCCCCTGGGGCGCTTTGGTGAATAGTTGTTCACCTAGCCCCTGATGCTCTCCCGATATATTGGTAAGCTGCCACCAAATCCCCCCCGAGTCTTTTCTCTTCTAGGCTGAACAGGCCCATCTCTGTCAGCCTTTTCTTGCATGGCTTGCTCTTCAGGTCTTTAATCATATGAGTGGCTCTTCTCTGGACTCTCCCAAGTCTCATTTCTATTTTTCTACACATCACTTTGGTAACAAGAACTTCAGCTGGCGCTTCTGACCTCGAGCACGCATCTCCGAGCGCTCGTTCTTAAAGCGGAGTGCAGCACCGCATGTGCACCAGCTCCCTTCCTGCCCCCCGCCTCTCGTGATGTTAATAAGCCAGCCTCCCCTTGGCCTCCGTGCAGTCAGAAAGGGGCTCGTTCCCACCTGGTCTGTCCCCGGGCAGAGACTGTCCATTGTGTCGCCTATGTGCTTGGCAGGCGGATGCACTCCTGAAGTGCCGCATTCATTTACAATCCTGCTCTTGCTGCGGCGAAGACCAAGGCTGGACCCCTACCTTGCCGGGGGCAGAGCAGATCAAGGAATTTAAAATTATCTATGAAAAAAATCCCCAGAATGTCAATTTTTTCATTATAATCTGCACAACAGACCCAAGCCCACCGCAGCATGGAGGAAGGCAGCTCACATCCTGACGTACGAGGCGAGGCATCCTCCATGTACACGCGAGAGGATGGAAGTCCTTCGGTGATGCAACGGGAGGGGAGCGAGCCACGAAAAGCAGGGAGCGGCTCCCCGGCATGCGGTATCCCCCCACAGCTTTGTCAGCAGCTCTGACCGTCGGTCAAAAGCATGATGCAGGACGTGGTCCCTAAAGCCACCTAGCCTGCAACTCCTCTCGCTCCTGCAGGCAGTGAGGGGATGTACCCAACAGACCCCCAAATAAAAACCAGGATAGCACTTCAGGAGGAAACACGAACACGGACGAGAGCGCTGGTCTCCACCTGGATGCACTCTGGAGCCAGCCTTGTCCGAACGACTGGGGAAGGAGGCGCTTGCACAGAAAAAACAGATTGCAATCCTAGAAATGGCAGAAAGAGGCCAACTGCTCCCGCAGACATGGAAAACCTCTGCTGAATTAGCCACTGTGGCCAGCCACGCTGGAGAAGAACAATAAAACACTCCCAAGGTCAGGGCCAGAGATGTCAGAAGCTACAGGAATGAAATACGCCCGGGATCTCCGGAAACCTGAAGGACAGGCACAACGCTGCTGCTCCGCAGAGCGGTTTCCTAAGAGCTGTTTCAAGGCTGGGAGCTGGGCTGCAACTTGCTGCAAGACAAATGAACCCACGGAGCCTTTTGGCAAATCCCCCTTGCAACTGAGCTGGCGGAGATGGGAGGGAACTGCTGGAGGAATCGGGCATTTAAGGCAAGGGAGCGACTCTGCTGGGCAAGATGCACTGGCCACCGGGATGGGAAGCAGCGACTGTGCCAGTAATGACTGATGCCCAAGGGCTCCAGAGGAAGAGGTGCCAACAGCCAGCCCTGGAGACGGGGGTCTGGGACCCCCCTGGCCCAGGCTCGACTCCGACCGGGGCTCTACCCCGCAGCAGGGAAGGAAACAGAGCAGCTCCTGCCTGGCACAGCTGCCAGTGCCCAGCAGCTCCATGGGCCCTCTGTAAAGCCAGAGGTGGGGTAACATAAAGGGGGCAAAGGTCTAAACAACCCTGGCATGGGCAGAGCCAGGCTTCCCCATCACAACACCTCGCGGGAAACTGGTTTTGCAGCTCCCAGATGGCACTGGGGCCTCTTTGGGGCTGTGCTCATGTACGCGCCGCCTCACCCACCATCCCGGTGCAGCGGCTGAGATGGTCACGCATGGTTTCCATCCCTGGGATCCTTGACACCGATGCACAGGCAGATGCTCGGTCCCTAAGTGACACAAGCTTCTCTCCCGGCAAGGCGGTGCTGAGATGGATGGGATGCAATGCTTGCGGGGGGTGATAGCAGAAAGGTGGCCGGATGGACTGAGCTCCTGCTGATCCGTGCCAAGGGGAGCTGGTGCAGGAGGCCAGAGGGCTGTGCAGGGCAGGGGAGGTGACGGCAGTGGACAGAGGCTAACGGTCAGAGGGTGGCTGTTTTGGTCCCTGTATGTATCCGTGCAGCTGGAGCACTGCAACAGCGGGGCCGTTTCACGTGCAGAGTCTAGCTCCCGTGGCTGGCACCAGTCCTCCCCATGCATCCCCCGCCACGCTCGGCCCACTCAAGCCACGCAGCTGGTCGGTCAGTTTTCTCCCCGACGCTTTGAGCCCGTGGAAGCGCCTTCCCCCAGCCCACGCCCGGCCCGTGGGGGTCCACAGCAGACATGGCCGCATCGATTTGCCTGGCAAAAATATTCACTTGTGGGCTATGATTAATCTGGACGGATTCTGGCCTGTGGAGGTACTATGGGGAGAATAAGAGGACTCAAATGCTTTCTGTTGGAAAACGTCACAGCACCAAGATCCTGGGCCGCAAGACGCAGAGCAAGGGGACACGAAAATGCCCTACAATGCCTTTTCTGTAAATCAGCAGTCCCAGGACACTCGTGATATTGGGGGGAAACCATCAGCACCCCCTAGACAAGGAAGAGCAGAGAGGCCGGTTTTAAAAAAAAGCTATTGAACAAAGACCATTCGCTTCTCCCCTTCGCAGACAGACAGACTCGCTGCAGAGGACGCCTTCACAAATCTACGTTATCCTCATAGTTCGACTACTCGCACCGTGTGGGGTATGTACGCCGTGAGCGTCAACCACGGGGATGTCTATCACGTTTGTCCTTCCAGGCAAGGCTGTCACATGGCGGGTGCTACCTATCCCATCTCGTGTTTCTTCGTCTTTAGGCTTCTAGGGACACTAATTTTCAGAAAATCAAACTATCCACCCCTGGGGTTACCAAGGTACTAATTCAGGCTTCAGTTCAGGAAAGCAGTAAGCAGGCAACTAAGTCCCTCCCTCTGTCTTCATTCAGGACAGCGCTTAAGTACACCCTGAAAGACTTGAGCGATGTGAACAGGGATGCTGTCCTGAATTGCAGCCTTCGGCTGAAGGGTTTTAAACTGGAGGGCAAGGATGGAGAAGCAGAAACGAAGCTAAATTCACCGAGAGCTCAGATGGCGGTCCAGGCTGCTAGAAGGAGATGCGTTTCATCGGGTCCCAAGCACCACGACTCCAGGGAAACGACTGACCACAGACAGATGCCGACTCGAGCCACCCCACAGTTCAGCAACAAATAACCACCCGGAGCAGGACCTGCTTTAGCCTGGCGTACAAACAACGCAAAGCAACCTATTGCACTCCAATATTCGGCTACCAATTTACTTCCTTTGGCAAGGTCAGGCCGACCGAAAATGAACGCCCAGAAGCTCGACGTGGGTTTTGTCTCGCAGCGAACGGGTTCGCAGCTCCAGGGTGGCCTGGCGTTCTCTGCTCGCGGTGGGAAGGAAACTGCTTTTGCCGCGACCGTCTGTTGACTGTATCGGGACGTGAGTTTTGGGGCTGTTCCAAGGCTTCAAGCCTGTTTTCAGGTCCACAAGGGCAGACCCGTGCATCTGCGTGGACCTAGCTGCAGAGCCAGCTGGGTCCAAATGATCTAGGCTATGATTCTCCAACACCGTCACCTCTGGGCACCGAGCAGCCCCCTGATCCATTTTGCTTGCCAGGTAAACATGTTTCACGGGACAAACCCAGAGATTTCAAACAGGAATCAGTGTTAAAACCATTCTGCGCTGCTGCGGGCTTCGACTTCTTTGCAATGGAAGAACTGCTTTATTATTTTTCCATAGTCAAAAGATGAGCGACAACTAGGAGCTGGCACTTTCCGAAGGGGCGCTGCAAGTCTAACGAGGTTGAGAGTCGCTGCCCGAGAGTATCACGTTAGTTGGATGCACGGGGCCAATTCTTTTCCTGTGACACCGCAATTAAATGATTTAGGCTCCTATGCACCCCCACGAACAAGCAACCAATTTTGCAGTCACAAGCGAGGCCAGTCCTAGAAACCAGTCATCAATAAACCTGCAACACCGAGCAGCAAAGCCTTCCCGCTCCCCCCGACCTAAGAAAAACAAATGGGTTTTGCATTTGCCAGAGAGTTGTTGCTCCTGAATTATCCCGGGATCAAGAGCTGGCTCAATATGACAATCTGCTGCAGAGCGATTGAAACATCCAGGGGAAGGGGAAAGGCTGTGATCTAGGAAAGGTCAGGGAGGACAGGCCGGGGGGCACCGAGTGTCAGTGAGTGTCAGCCAGCCTAATTTTCTGTGCCGACTCTGAAAATGAGATAAACAATGACAAACCAGGCTTTTTAAATGGACTTGTCACTTCTGGTTTTCTCAAGCAAGGGGACATCTTTCAAGTGGCTGTGTCCCGCCAGAGAGGTTAACTCTTTAAAAGGTAAGCACTAGTGAGAGGGGGCCGTCCGGGGGTTATACATCTGAGAGGAACATGAAAAGGTGCTGCTAGCTCCAAAGCAAGACCTGGACAATGGGAGCTAATGGCCAGGGCAAGCTCCAGTAATTTGGCTGGACCAGTTCCAGGGATGTCACTCCAGCACGACCGGTCTGCAGAAGCACAGGTTTGCCTTCACATTGCCATCTTCCTGGCTGGAAGAAGGCAACGTGGTCAGTACGCCGCCACGCTGCAGACCTTAAATGCTGCAGGTTTCCAAATGCAGCAGACCTTCCCACTGCCCCGGGCAGGCTGGCACCCCTTCTCCTGCTGGGCCCAAATGCCACATCCTGTCTCGCAGGCAGCATCCCGGAGGGAAACTGCAAGGAGCGCCGCTCCGCAAGGGAGACATTCCCTTCTATGCAGGTGGCTAGCCAAAGGCCCATGCAACATGGGCGGTCTCTGAAAAGAGGGCTAGCGACTCTTAGCTGATGCTGCCCTTCGGCATAGCCAGGTTTTACAGCTGGATCTGCGCACCACAGGATCCAATGCATGGCAGCTGCTGCTCTTGTGAAGCTCGTGGTGCCTGGAGCCACGGTCAAGGACCAAGACCGTGCTGCACCTCCACCCAGATGGCTGTGGTGTAAGTACCTTGGCTGCCTACAAGCCTGTTCTTTGCCACCGATTGCAAGCCGCAGGGGACAAGACCTGTCACCTTTGGTCTGTGTGCTAGCAGCGAGCCCTCGGGGGCCCTGATCACGGAAGAGGCTCTGGAAGTGATGTTGCTCGGAGCAGTTTGGAGACACTTTCGCCGACTCTGAGGAACTGTCAAGACCTGCAAGAGAAGGTACTGATTTGGGAGGCACTGCCAGGAGGCTGAATATTACCAGCAAGAGTTGCCAAGATCAAGACACTGGCATGGGAAAAAAAAACACAAGAGGCAGAGGAGCCAAGACCAGCCACCAGGTACAAGATGCATTTCCCTTGCGCGTCCTGGGGTCGCTTGCAAACTACTTTAAAGCCTTCTTCCATTTCTGTGCCGGGCCACAGCGCAAGAAGGAGGCTGAATATTACCAGCAAGAGTTGCCAAGATCAAGACACTGGCATGTGAAAAAAAACACAAGAGGCAGAGGAGCCAAGACCAGCCACCAGGTACAAGATGCATTTCCCTTGCGCGTCCTGGGGTCGCTTGCAAACTACTTTAAAGCCTTCTTCCATTTAGAGAGGTGCCAGGCAGAGCGCAAGACATGAGTGTAAGGCCAGCAAGGGACAAGGAGACCTGGTATGAAGGGCGTTGTGGTTATGTGTGAATGGCCGCCTGATGCAAAGCCTAACGATAAATCACCCGTGACAATCAAGAGACCCGTGTCTATATGCCAGGTACGGGCTGGTGAGCAGCCACTGGCTTTTATTTACTGCTGAGCTATTCATTTAAAACCCCTTGCATAAATACCTTCTAGGACCTGGTTGTTATAGTGGAGATGGTTTACAAACACCCAGGAACCAATTATGTGTTTTTATTTAAAAAATGTGAACTCGGCATAACCAAAAATATAATAAAAAGATTCCAACTGTTGCACGTGTGTGCAGCCTATCAAGATGATAGCGGTGCCCTTAGACAGCATTTCAAATACAGTTTATTAGTGTGTGATATGAAAAGGGTATTTTTATTGCGTGATATAATGCAATGGGACCTTGGGCGCTCTGTAGAAAGACCTTGCACTCAGAAGTGTAATGAACCCATAGTCCAAAAAACATTATACTGTACATTAACCTATCATTAATGGCACATTAGGGCTAGGGGCATTGCACGCTTGCTGGTCAGGTCTCCATCAGGACATTACAGAGAAAACCACACAGTCTTCACAGGCTTAAAACAAATAGAGAAAATAAATATTACTGACGGCTACAGGCTGCTTTAACAGGACCTCACTCCCCGCTTAACATGCAATTTTGATGCAGGGCTTTCTTCTTCCTTTTTCTTTTTTTTAAAGGGGAGAAAAAGCAAACAAAGCAGCAGTTTATTAGACAGGCTTAGAAACATGATGTCAATGCTTTAAAGCACTGAAAAGTCTCCAGGAAGCTACAAGGGCTTCAAGATGGAGATTTCTGCGTGCAGAGCAGAGCAGCCACACGCTGCGATCGCACCTTTAAACAGCTCCCGACACCCCGACAGCTCCTTCCCTCACCTGGCGCCTCCGATCCAGAGATCACCTGGCCCCCTCCTCATCAATTTGTACTCATAATAAAACAACAACGTTACATGTTTCAAGTGCTCTTTGACCATTTGATTTCTCATCCTTTTTATCACATTGGCAACCGTCTTTAGGGAAAGGGAACCTAGAGGAAAATACCCCAAAGTCTTCGGCCTTATGCCAAAAACACCCCCCCCGTGCTCTTCTTCCTTCCCTGGCTAAAAAAGTAAGAGCGATTCTCCTGCACAACACAACGTGCACTTTGCCACCCACCAGCAGGCCTGCCATTCTCATCCAAAGTTTTCCAGCGACTCCCTCCCATATTTCTGCCCTTGACCATGCATATAATTAATCAAGGCCTCCCACTTCAAGGGAGCTGCCTGCAAAATGTGTGAACAAAGAGCCTGCACAAGGTCATTTCAGGCACAGCTGGGAAGAGAAGTGAGGTCTCCGCCGTAACTTGGGCAAGTCAGAGCAGACAGCCTTTCAGACAGAACAAGCGGCATGAAACGCCCGTGCCGTCCAGGTGATCACATCCAGGGGCCAACAATTTGTGCCCCTTTAGTGGTTAAATTGCATGTAGATTTTTATGACTTGGCTATGGCTTCACAGGGTGGGTTGTGCACGCAGATGGCAGGTTCGGTCCCCACGCACGTGGCTATGCTGTGTAAATGCTACTGGAGCCAGGAAGAGCAATGGGGAATCCTGATGCCCGTTGTCCTATTACCGTCGTGCAATTCCCTAGCAGAGCGCGTGAGATCTCTCTGTCCACGGAGGTGTTAGCACCCTGCTTCCCTTCCCCACAACTGCTCCTATGGCTGAAGGGGTGATACAATCTCTGGGTTAAAACTCTAGCAATGACCCATGCGGGCCTTTATTTTGGCACAAAATAAAGTACTTTTTTAGTTGGAACGACCACATAATGCACAATGTGGCACTCACCGGCGATGCTCAGTTGTAAATGAGACATTTCACTGTTGTGATTTCATCCTGCGCTTCAGTTAAAGGCAATGATCTCTTTTTAAAAAGCGGGTGGAAAGCTAGGGTTTGGGACAGAGAACTCGTGTTTCAGAGCATCTGCTGGTTCCTCTGCAGGGGGGCATGCTGGCCAAAGCAAGCAAGCGCCAAAAAAAAGTCAGAGCTTGACTTACTAGAGCTTGCAATTAAAGACATTTTTTTGCAAAAATCTTGTTGGTCTAATAAAAGATATCATCTCTCTTACGAGTCCTGATTGCTTTTGACTTAGTAGATGTATCGACACACAAAGGAGGCTCCGTTCTCTGGAGTGCAACACTTCTGCCGGGGACAGCACGCGTCTCAGCACTGCTACTGAGCATTTACAGGTCACCAGTTTGAAGGCAACTCAACTGAGCAGGCAGAGAGATTAAAACCTGTTCCCATGTAACACGTTTGCTGGCTCCTATGTGAGATCAGCTTAGTGCACACCCCAGCTCCAGGTCCCGCTTCGGGCTCACATTGCAAGCCTTCTGAGCAGGGACCGTGTGTCTTGGCATGTGGTGGTGCATAACGTGACCCCGATCTCACCTAGGTGCTCCTGCAGCAGAGGCCGAACATGACTCGCCTACTCTGGATATCTTCAAAAACGCCTGGACGCTCACTTTGCAGCAGCCTTTCCTGCCCAAGCGTAGCGGGGCTGGACCCGATGATTGCAAGAGGTCCCTTCCAGCCCCTACCATCTATGAAGCTACTCATAAAGGCGTTTGAAGAAGTCAGCACTCTCTCACGTGGGTGGGGAGGCGATGAAGAGACAAGTAAAATAAGCAGGATCTGTCATAAAAATGCTCAGGGCCTTTTTAAAACTGAAAGCAGCTGTGGCCTCCACTGCCTTGGAGGCTAGAAAGGGCGTACTTTCATCAGGGATGGGTAGGGATGAGGGGAGCCGCGATCTGTGGCACTCCCTGCCACATGGGCAGGTACGTGAACGTGTCTCTGATTCAAAGCAAACATGCTTAGTCTACTTGATGCTTTGGTTCATTGTGAACAGTTGAACGCACAGCCCCGCTGGGACCAGGCACTTCCCTGAGTGTTTTAAAATGTTGAAGTTTGTTTGTCGCGTGGCCTCCCGAACATACACTGTAATTAAAATGTTGATTACTAAACGGTTTAAATATATGACAGACAATGCAGTTAAAGCCTACCATTAGGTCAATATGTGACTTAGATTTGCCATTTAAAAACTCTCATTTAAATTTTGCATACATTAATCACTACCATACTTCAATGTTCTGATATCCACCTGACTACACTATTAAAATAAAACTTGCTGCCCTAGGGAAATCCTACTTATTCTTAATTGTTTCGAGGCTTTGATGGGCTTTTAATCTAAGATTAATTTATGCAATTTTAAATAACTCTTCTTATGATTAATAAGCTTGAAAATTAAAAGGAGTCTAAAGCAATTATAATGAGCATTTGGTCATAACCTCATTAGGAGAAGGAGTGAAGGATACAGCTCTGGAATTCCTTACAAGACTACAATTTAAGGTTACTTTCAGAGAAGTCAAACATAGTTCTTGCAATTGCAAAGGCAGATTAGCCTGGGTCAGTGCTGGAACTCGGGCGATCCGGATTAGCATACTAATGATTTTATCCCAATGGTGACAGATAAGACACTGAAAAGATGGTGCAAAAATACCGACAATTGAACGACGCCGTGAAGCAGTCAAAGCCTTGGAGCTATGTTTTCCATTATCCCTGGTTAGTTTTCTATGTGGGCTTTGAGAAGCGCCCTTGCCATTCTTCGGTATTTGTACGCACGTCTCGGGATCAGCTTCTTGCAAAGCTGTTTCCCTTTTCTACGGCATAGTTAAGTGTAATGGATTTCCATTGGCTTGCTGCTGCGTGATTTCCAGAGAGATTGCTACAACCTGCAGAAACAAAACTGCCCTTCCTGGACCTGAGAGAGAAAACTTCTTACCTTGCAATTCTGTTTCTCTAAAGATATCATCACGCCGGCTCCTCGGGCCTCGAGTGCCAATCCTGGGGCCAGCTGTCCTGGCTCTTTGCATTTTTTGGCCCTGTCAGACAGCATTAGGCTGGGAAAAAAGAGTCTGAAGTTGCCTGGAGTCGATACTTGGCTGGTAGGACACCGGTTTTATGAGGGTTGAGAGTTTCCAGCCCGACTCTTCTTGCTGGAGACAAAATCCAGCAATGCTGGTTCTGTGCCGGGGATGCTGCGAACGTAAGAATTCATTGCCCAGTTCTGACAGGTGCAAATCTGATTACTGCCACGGACACGGTACCTTTCTAATGCATCAAATGAAGCCGTGCGTTGTGTCGCTGCAACCAAAACAGTCCCCGTCCAACGTGCCTGTTATTTAAAAAAACACACCTGGATAGGAACGCAGCTCTCGTCCACGTTTTATCACACGTGATTCAAATGTGATCAACGCCTTCCTCAAAAACAGATTTCGCCGACTGCGCCTGAGACTGCAACGGTACAATGCCGAGTCCTACGCTGTTTGTCCACCTACAGGCAGCGCTTTCCAGGCAAAGCCATTCTGCTTTGATGGCTCGTTAAAACACCGGCTGCCCTCGCCACCTCCTAATGAGCCAGGTGTAAAGTGCTAGCGATGACATTTTTGCAAGGGTTACTACTGCTCAAAAGACCAGTGCAACAGAGCTATAAAAATGCCTGCGGTTGATCTGTGCCTCGTGCACGCATTGCGGGGCTACATCGAGCCATGCACGAGAGGAAGATGAGAGGCGTGCGATCCCAACGAAGGCTGCGATTCAGCAGGGGACTTTTGCATGGGACTTGCTTTGTCCCATGGAATCAGATGAAAACGATGCACGCGGGTAATTAAAATTGGCCGTGTCGTTTGGTAGCATTTTGAGCTGGGGCCTGCATTTTTATCCAGAATCGGGCCCAAACAGAGGACAACGAGTAAAGTCCAATGTTAAAGGATTCATTTTGACAAAACTCCCCCCAAACGGTAATTCAGGTAGCTGGAGTGGACTCACAAGATGGTCCTTCCAAGTGTGGCCACAAAATAGCTCGATTTAAACTACCTAAGCGAGTAGCCCTGGTTTGAATCCACAGGGCAAACACTGCCGCAGCCAAGGCTGCAAGGAGATTCGGAGAACGAACCCGCCTGGAAACAAGACTGCAAATACCAAGGCCATTTCCATGTTCCTTATGGAGCCACACTCAAATAGGGAAGTCGTCTTTTGAAACAGTGCCCGTTTCAACCATAAAAGTACCATGCCGTTGGTACGAATCCTTGTTTTTAAAAACAGACACGGGGTCAAATTTGTAAGGGATTTAGGTGCCTAAATCCTTTCAAAATCAGAGGAAGACATGGGTCTAACTACCTTTAACCCCTGCCAGGTCCTACTGCTTGGCCTGACATATCTTTAGTGCACAGAAATATTTTTGAGACGACTATAGAGGCCTGAAGGAAAACAGCCGAGCATCAACCGGCCCCAAGATAACACGTCCTGTCTGACTTGTGCCTAGCAATGTAAATCCAACGGATATGAAACGTGTCGTCCGCTGACAAGACCTACAGGACCAGGGTGACGGGCTGCGCTGATGCTCCTGCCGGGACGCAAACCCGGAGGCTCCTGGCTCGAGGGTCCTGCCCCGTGGCTCAGGGTCAGAGCGATGCCTGTATCTGGGGTCGGGAAGGGATTTTACCCCATGGTCAGACTCATATGGACCGTGAGGGTTTTGCCTGACTCTGCAGAGGGGGCACGGCCCTCTGCCTGGGATCGCTAGGGTATGTATTCACAAACTCTGCCGCCGCGGTCCCCCTGCTTTACCAACGGCAGGTTTAGTGCTATGTCTCAGGACATATCAGGGTCGACTGTGTAGCTGTGCTAACGGGTCAAACGCAGACCTGTCTGGGATGGATCGGATAGGGCTGACCCTTCCTCAGGCACGGGTTGGACTAGATGCAACGTCTGGAGGTCCCTTCCAGCTCCGCTCCTTCATGGACTCCATGAGTCCTACACGGCGCACCGGAGAAAACATTTCCCTTTAAACTCCACACAACAAGGTCATTAAAGCAACCATCCGTACGCTCGTGCTATAACAAACGATCAAGGCCACCAAAACCATCTTCAAGCAGGCTTGCATTTTAACACTGCGCTTTGCAAAATAAATACATAAAGGCTCCTTAGCCAAGGGGGGGTGGAAAAAATTCCTGCAGCCGGTGGGCCCACTCTTCCAGTGGGGTAAGCAGGCTGCGTGCCGATTTCCACCAGCCGAGGACTTCCCCCAGCATCTCCAATTAAATCCTAAAGAGGCAGATGCACGTTTATGGGACAATGAACTTTTCCATATAAGTCGATGGCGGTGCTTCGCTATTATTGCCTTAATAAACCTGCACATTCCAGGGCTGAAGCATCTGCCGTCATTGGGAGCGAAGGCAAAGACTTCCATGGGAAAGGCTGCCGCTTTCAAGGGGAAAAAAGAAAAAAAAAAATCATGTTTAATTTAAAAATTAGAAACTGGAGCAGGCTGTGAGCACAGAGGTTGATTGAAACAAAATTTAAATTCCTGTCAAGCCCATTTAAACACAGGGGCCCTTCATAGACAATTAGCTGCTCTCTGTGAGTGCTGAATAAACTCAGGCCCGGTCACTGTTAGAAGAGAGTTCGCCTACTGTGCGGAGCTGGAAAAAAATTAACTAAAATCAGGCTGTATGAAATATTTAGCCTCCCAGTTTATCACCGGGGTTTGAAAGTGTAAACAAGACAAAAATCGATTCCTCCGTGCCCTCAAATCAATCCCCCAAAATGGTTAGGGCATCTGTTTCTGCTAAATTTTGTTTACTCTGGCAGATTTGCCTTAATTGCAGTTGTTTATCTCCCATTGTCCCCAGGGCCCTAATCTCCCGATTACTAATACTTAACACTCATTTCACATCTAAAGCTACTTCTAATCCTCAACAGGTTTCAGGGGCTCTTAAAATTATTGAAACCGTGGAGACAGGAGACACAGCCTCTTTGTGCAAGGAACATTTTCTTATCTACTACCAGCTGGGTCCAATCATCACCAGGGACGGCTACAACAAAGGTGCTAAAAGGCTCTTTCACAATCGCGGCTGCTCCACCGGGAATTCAGCAGATAAAAAAGAGCTTTGATGGAAAAAATCTGAACAAGAGGGCTATAACAGTCCAGCCAAATAAAGTTACTGTCATAATCAAATGCTGTCAATCACCATGAAAATCCAATTAAAAATGTTTCAGCGCGGCCCTCTTAAGTAGAAAAATGTCTCCTATTTATATGCATTTTGTCAGCGGCACAAATGAGAAAGTCGGAGTAATTGATTTCGTACCACTCTCGGCCCCGATCCGCCAGCCGGACCCGGGAGGGCGCAGGAACTGGGTCCGGGTTGGGGCGCGCCGCCTGTGCCGTGCGACGTCCAGGACTGAAATCGCGGTAGCGTCCAGGCGCCCCAAGCAGAACGAGGTCCTCGTTGTGGCCGGTACTGGACAGACAGGTGTGGCAACCCTCTACCTACCCACACAGCAATTCAAACCTACCCGGCTCCTCGTAAACAGGAACTGCCGATGGATTCAGGTACATTAGCTAAATATGTCTTATCCCAGGCAGCTCTGGGATAATGTTGGGATAAGCCCTGGGATACAGCTTGCAGGGCTGCCTGGGATAAGATACACTTGGGACCAACCTACTGAAGGAAATGCCGGATCGCACTCAGTTAGTTGAAGTTTTCACAAACTTCAGGACGGGGCCCTGCTTCTCGCCGCCAGCGCTCAAGTGGCCGCGACGCAGCACTGCGAGCCGGTACCGGGGCTAGCGGAGGTCTCTGACCCTAAGCACTCCAATGACGCCAAGCAACATCCGCCGTGCAGGACAAGCGCAAGGTTTGCAGTTTTGTTACCACAATGTAAGGCTGCAAATAGCTTTTATGGGACTGGGGGGAAAAAAAATAAATCCAGGAAAACCTGATAAGAATTGCAGTTATTCCTAAATAGCTTTAAGAGATGGTTACCGGTACTTCCCGAATGAAACAAGCTCCAAGGAGCTCTTGGCTGGGAGTTCTCAGATTAGCGTTACCAGAAATACCAACCATCTCATGCTTGCCTCTTGCCAATATATGCTCTCTCTTTTTAGATTTCCACCCCACCTTGCTTACTCCTCCAAAAGTCCCTTTTAACTCTTCCTTTTGGCACGCCGTGAAAAAGCGCTGGGCCATTCTGCAGCTTCAGGGCAGGCTGGAAAGGAGTTAAGATTGTCACGTTCCCTCTAAAAAGCAAAAAGTTTTTACAAGCAATTTAAACCAGGTGGAACAAGGTGCTACTAATGCAGGCAACAAGCTTAGCTCTCCGGTGACATGGCCGGCGTGTATTTCCGTGTTTCAATCACCGATTTCTCAAGCGATTAGAAAAAGCAAACCATACCCCTGAAAGCGCACATAGGCTCTTGCTTTGAGTGCACTTTCCACCTACCTACATCACCCTGGAGTAGGGACTCAGTCGGGCTATGGAAGCACCCACCCAAGTTCACATCCTCCCCTGCCCTCACACAGCGACGAGCTACGCCGTCCATGAAGGTGACTAATGTCGAATACACAGAAATATGCCAAAGCTGAGGCTGAAGTCTTGATGCCTTTGCGCAATGTTGACACGTGCTCAACAAAACCAGGATCTCACCAAGGGCCAAAAGCTTGAAGCAACAACTTAAGCCGATACACAAGGTTTTTTGGGGTAAATCTGGTATCTGTTATTAGACCAGCTCTAATAGCCGGGAACATTTTTCCAACTATTTGAGTTGGTCTAATAAAAGATACCAAATTGACTCAAAGACCCTTGTCTGCCCGTGTCCTTAGACCACCACGGCTATGACTTGCACCCCTGTCACTTAACACTGATAGTATTTACATCAGCCACGATGCCTGGGCCTTCCCCATTTCCAGCACGATCCCAGCATCCACATGCTTGGCGTCTGACAGAGCGTCTCCATGTTTTGGGATGATGAGGATGAGGATGATGGTGACAGGGGACAGACACAGCGCTTGCAAACAAAGCCATTCATCACCAGCTCAAGCATCAACAGTGTCACAGCGGACGAAGCACCATTTGTAGGAGATCCTGGGACTGACTGGGAAAGAAAGTTCATAGATTTCATAGATTTCATAGACATTAGGGCTGGAAGGGACCTCGGAAGATCATCGAGTCCAGCCCCCCGCCCAAAGGGCTGGAAGTCAGCTGGGGTCATAGGATCCCAGCAAGATAAGCATCCAGTTTGCTCTTGAAGGTGTTCAATGAAGGCGCTTGAACCACCCCCGGTGGCAGGCTGTTCCAGACCTTGGGGGCTTGGACAGTAAAGAAATTCTTCCTTATGTCCAGCCTGAAACGATCTTGAAGTAGTTTGTGACCATTCGACCTCGTCATCCCTTGGGGCGCTCTGGTGAACAAACGTTCCCCCAGATGCTGGTGGTCACCCCTGATAAACTTATAGGTGGCCATCAGATCACCCCTGAGCCTGCGCTTTTCCAGGCTAAAGAGCCCCAGGGCTCTCAGCCTGTCATCGTAGGGTCTGCTTCCCTGACCTCTGATCATGCGCGTGGCTCTTCTCTGCACTCTCTCAAGCTTCTCCACATCCTTTTTGAATTGTGGAGCCCAAACCTGGACACAGTACTCCAGCTGCGGCCTCACTAAGGCCGAGTACAGGGGGAGAATGACGTCCCGGGATTTGCTTGAGAAGCATCTATGGATGCAAGCCAGCGTTTTGGTCGCTTTACTAGCCGCTGCATCAAGTTGTGCACAAGGGGTCAAGAAGTGGAAACTCTTCACTCCCTGCAGTCAAGGAACGGCAGTCAACGACCTAGGTAGGGGCAGGCATTCCCTGCAATGCTTCCTCATGAGACTTCCCAGGTAAGTTTATGGTCCTGGCAAGACAGTCCTCTCCTCTCTCACAAGGGTTCATGGTCGGGGTGGATCGGGGCGGGAAGGGTGCAGTAGCACCCCTACTTTGATTTCTGCTCCACCCAAAATTTAAAACCACCAGCCTGGCAGCAGCAGCTGCATTTCCATTGAGGCAGCAGTGATGGAGATGACCGACTTCACAGGCTCACCACCTCCCACCGGATCCCTTCCAAACCCTTCATTCCACAGCTGTTAACGATCCTCTCTCCTTTTTTAATGGCCTTAATACTCCACTAATTAAGCCACTCCTTCCTCTGCAATCCTGCTGTTGGGTAGCTGCTCCTGGAAACGTAGCTCCCTATTTCACAATCCTACTGACTGTTTTGAACACTAGCAAAAAACATTAACTCGGGTGTAGAAATAACTTTCGGCGAAGCATTTTATGCACTGTCAAGAGGCTCAGGAAGGGAAGATTTTGTTTTATGAATCTGAAAAAAAGAGAGGTCCATTTAATTCTAACGACTGCAAACCTAATGAAACAGCTTTTGATTATTTTTTGCCTCGTTTGTTGTGGGGGTTTTTTATACATAATGTATGATATAGCAAATTTATACTTGCTTTTGCTCTGATCTGTGATATAGCTCTAGACCACTAGCTTCTAGCTTCTTTAACTTGATAAAAGTGGGCATTGTTATATGCGATGATGCATGGCATTATTTGCTCCCCTTTTTCAAAATCCTAGATCTGCCCGTGTTCACGGTGTCATCCAAACCACTCCCCCAAGCAAATCCCAGCTCTCGAGCCTTCAGCCAGGTTCTGTGGTTGCACTTTTGCGGCACTAACACGGGCAAATCAAATGATTTGTTGGTGGCTTCATATTCACAAAGGGATACAAACAGAGGCCTTTTTTTTGGCTGGTTTTATTCCGAGAAGTTTTCGTATAAATGCCAGATATAATTAGGTTTTCTTCTCGGTTTTACAGTCTAGCTAAAACCTTCGTATATGTTACATGCAATAGTCAAGTTTAGCGAGCTACAGCCAAATTCAGAATGGCTTGCTAACTTTAAAATGTAATAGCTTATATACTCAGGCGTTTCAGTCTCCTGTATTTGGGGGGAAAACAAGGCAACCAGCAGCTGTTCCAGACAGCTTCCATTTCATTGGGCTTATATAATCTTAGTAAAATATGAAAACAGATCACTCAAAATACGTATCATTGGTAATGGTCCCAAGAGAGCCAGTTCTGCACAGCGCACCTACGACTGTGAGAAAGGGATGGCTCATAAATGTGGAAATAGGAAAGCATAACACTGTGCTAGGCTTCAAAAAATTCAGGACAAAATAGGATTTTTGCTAGTTAACGTTTCTGATGAATTGCACAGTTGCACACCCATCTGTCTAACCCAGGGGCGGGCAAAATGCGGCCCGCGGGCCAGATGCGGCCCCCCCAGGCCATTCTATCCAGCCCGTGGGGCCCCTAAAAACTTTAGAAAATTAATATTGAACTGCCTGGGCTGCCTGCCATGTGACCCTCGATGGCTTGCCAAAACTCAGCAAGCGGCCCTCCGCCCAAAATAACTGCCCGCCCCGGTCTAACCGGTATCAGCATACCGAAGAGAACTAGGAATCTGGGTTCAGGTTGGAAAAAAATCGAGAGAAACTACAAATAATCATTTAATATGAAAGAGAGCCACATAACAAGACACTCATGCAAATTTAATTCTGTGCAAAAGTTTAATTTTGCTGGTACAGCCGATCGTTTCAGAAGGTAGATCGTTTCTACCTACCACGCTCCTTGGAGAACATTTGAGCAACATCTGAGGAGAGCACTTTTAGGCACCCAAAGTAAAATGAAAAGGCATAACTGCGACATACTTGGCTCCCGGTACTTCAAATCCCACTCTCTTAAGTAAAATCACTTAAATTTAAGTAGTCGTATATAGCACAGCATAATTCCACCGGGTCCGAATGGCGCGCTCAACGAGGGAACTCAACGGTCCTGTCGGCGTGCTCTAAAAAGCGCAGGGAATATGCAAAACGCAAGGCCACCCTCGCAGCCAAAAAAGCAAGAGATTTTAAACAATTACTAAAGAGGAGAGTGATATCATAAAGACAATTTCTGCGCTAGCTTGTTTTCCGAAACTCTCTTTGCTACTGAACAGCTAGAACAGATAATAACTATTAGTAAATCAAACTCCTGCAGTATCCAGCTGTGTCTCCCACATTTACATACAGATAGAATGGGTATATGTTTTTAATATGTATGCGATCCGTACTTTTACCACAGCTGAAGTGCGTGCTACAAAGGAGGAGGAGAATGGGAATGGAATCAGCATGAGATAATAAAGTGGCCTAGATAAAGTATTAGCCGGCGATTGATCTCAAACAGGGGATGCTGCTTCTCTCTGACCTGATTACTTACTATGCATAGATTCCATTAAATAGAGCTTAGAAATGGAAAGCTGCTGAAAAATACCGTAAATACAGAGAGATCGACAGCATCTTGAGCCAAATCAGCGAGTGAATACACCCCCCCACCCACGTACAGTACAGGCAGGTAGTTTAAACTGTACCTGCATAACCACATCAGACTATTAAATACACACGCATCCATGCACGGGCCCATTCCGCTGGGAGTCAGGCTCAAAACCCCCGATAGATTTCGATTTTAAATGAGAAACAGCAGTTTGTAGAAGCTGGCTTCTATTTTTATCCTTGATGCGATTTTGGGGGGGGGCGGGGAGGGCATTGCAAGATCACACACGGGCTGCCGCTACCTTGAAGCCGGGAATGTGTCTTACGTAATCTAACTCGGTGTCTTTTTCCATAGACGCACACGCAGACACTTGAAGAAAGAGCATCTGAAGACAAAAGAACGACCGCAGGAGAAACCGGGCCCGGTGGTGAATTATAAAGATCATTCCTCTCCTTGGAAGGAAGATTTTCCCCATAGCTCACCGAAATGACTCCCCTCCCCATGAAAAATTTGTTAATTTGAAGTACTTTAAAATAATTAAATCACTGCATACGCTCCTGTATACACCGAGAAATTGAGGCCATAAATTCAAAGCAATTTTTTTTTGTTGGTGGTGGCGGCGGGTAGGTTCAAGACAAGGCACGGTGACTGCGATTAGCTCTGGGGCACTAATTTATGCTAGTTGCTGGCCAGGGGAATTCACAGGTCCCTCGTGCAAGAGCGTGTTCAGCGCTGGAATAGCTGAACCTGTGCGGGAATTTCATGCGGCCTCCGCTTTGGCCCCACGTTTTTCGAGAACCACGCAAAAGCGACAGTTATAAATGAAGTGCTAGAATCCATCCCTGCTCGAACTTCGCTGACTTCCACCGCACGCAGGGTATTATTATGTGGCTTTTCAAATGCATTTAACGATTTAGCGAACTCCAGAAGAGCAGACAAAGATTGGCCTGCTCTCTTCGTTTTGCTTTCCATCTTTAATTATACTCAATTGGCTGCAAAATACTGATATCCAGAGCTGTTAATGCCGGCAGAGTACAAAACATCAGCTCTGCTGTCTGGTCTGGTGCTGAGGATGGATACATGTCCTGGTAAACTTATTTACTCCAAGTCCAAACCAGATTTATGTAAGAAATCCTGCCCCCAGGGAGGTCAGTGGCAAAACTGCGCTGGCTCCAATGGGGTCTGACTTTCACCCGTGATTTCTGTACCACTTTACGGTTGTGTAACATAAAGCCTGCGCCGACAGTGCCCACCACCGCTGCAGGTGAAGTCAGGAAGCGAAGATGACCAGCTGCCGAGTGGTAAATTGCTCCTCTCTTGTGAGGGCAACCCCCAAATTGAACACAGGTGTTCTTTAAACTGGATTGGTCCATAATAACGACAGAAACGCTCTGGGAAGCACTTGGCCGGCTGCCTGTCACCCCAAGGGGAGGTGTTTAATGGAATGATTTTCCAAGCTCCCAGAGTCTAAGCACATGAGCTCTGGCAATTACTAAGGAACAATGCAAAAGACACAAACACGTGGAAAGAAGGCATTTTCAGCCCGTTTGTACCCAATTCAGGAGATGACAGATTTAAAAGGAAAGGGGGGAGGGGGGCAAAAAGGTGTTATTTAAAGAAGAATCAGACTACCTGCAGTTCTACATAAAGGAAAGGAAAGGAAAGGAAAAGGGGAAAGAGGAAAGGAAAGGGAAGGCAAAAGAGACGAGATGAGATGAGATGAGATGGGGAGAGAAGAGTAGAGCAGAGATGAGATGAGACATGAAGGGGAAAGAAGAGTAGAGAAGAGAAGAGACGAGACAAGACGAGAAGAGACGGGGAGAGGAGAGGAGAGGAGAGGAGAGAGAAGAAAAATGGGAACAGAAAGAAGAAAAAAGTCCCTAGAACAATACATATATTCTAAATTGCGAAGGCTGCAGTGGTACAAGATGGTGCCCATAAATCCTATAACATGAAGTAAGGGAACGAATGATGTCTATGTGATGGGATCCTGCAGAACACTTCCCCTGGCACACTCGGTCTGCCCAGGCAGTCCCCCTGGAGCTCATGAAACACACGTAGTTCCTAGGTGAGCCTCCTTGTTAGGTTTTGCATAGGTTACCGAACAGCCAAGTTGACCCGGTGCGGCATGGAAACGTTGGATACCTGCAATCCTGTGAGCCAACCAAGGGTAGAATTCAGCCCAGAAAGCTCCCCGGTGTGACGGAAAGCCCAATCCAGGGAAGATCGGATGGCAGAAACGAAAAGCGCAGGCAAAAGACGCCTCTGGAAAGTCTTGGAGCAGCGGATATGTCTGCAGGAGCCTCTTGCCAAGAACAATGCAAGGATCTGGACAAAAAGCGGGCTCTAGCTGATGCTGTCCCTGAAGTCCCGTGCCAGGAGTCGGATAGCCTTAAATTTAGGCTCCTGTTTCCTGGCAGGAGAAGGCGGCATTTGCTGCTCAGGAAACAAGCTCTTAGATGTAAAAATATTTTGGAGAGCAAAATGATGGAGAGTAGCCGAAGAGCCCCAACAACTTCAGAACAGGGCTGGCTGCTTCAAATCAAAGCAATTTGGTATCACTGATTCGAAATAGGAGCAAGAAACCTTGATACAAGTCATCGGTTTTAATTTTGTTTTGCAGATTCACGTTTAGTTATTTTCCTAAAGAACCGCTGCTTCTCATTGGTTGGTAACCATGAAGACACCTTGATTTGCTACTCAACACAGCGTTTATGTTAAGTTTGGTCCTGTTTGCTATTTATGAACAGGGATCCTGGTTTTCTCTGAAAAAAAAAAAATCCCCAATTTTCTAGTTGAAACAAGTAACCCAAAATCCACATTTTTCCGTGATTAAAATGAAATGCCATGAATATAGATATGTACAGTGGCATTTTAATCACGGAAAAATGTGGCTTTGGGATGACTTTTTTTAATCGGAAAATTGGGGATTTTTTTTTTAAGTCAGGGAAAACCAGGATCCTTGTTTATGAGGAATACTGGACATGAATGTAAGCATCTTTCAAGTTTAACATACAAATGTTGATGTCTATTATTTTATAATGTGAAAAAAAATGACATTTCTTATTTATAAAAATAGACAATCTTTTCCTTATGATTAGTGTCAAGCTGGTTTTGGATGGAAATTGGAATTCAATTAAAAAGGCAGAAAACCAGTACTTTTAAGTAGCCAGGTGACTCAAAGACCAACAGCTCCATACTCTGTTTCAACCGGCACGATCACAACACGACTTATCGCTACGGGCCTGGGTCTCAGGAGCGTCTCATCTGCCCCCAGAGGTGCATCACGTAGCACTTGGCTTGCCTGCTCTGCCTGGCTCTGCTGATGCACTCGGGTGGTAACTAAAGTTTGCAAGGTCTCTTGGAGGTCTGCATGGGGCGGCGAACCTGAAAATCGGAGCCCTTGGCTTCCTTCTTGCTGGCACTTCCAGACACTATGAGCTCTTTTCCCCCAAGAGGACCTCCATACTGTCTACTTAAAATGAGCATACTGCAAGACCCTGGATCAGCCCACTTACTTGAATCCAAGACACACCAGCAGCACCTGGGAGGAAGCTAGTTTTGGTGACCTCAAATTCCAAAATGTTAGGAATTTGGTGACTTAAGCCTCCTAAATTTCAGATCTCTTTTTTTTTGTGGCCAAGGGCACTATTTCTACAAATCCCTTGTTTCCTCCAAGCCTCGACGCTGCGGAGTCCGTGCTGCAGGGCCGATTCAAAGGCCGCTTTTGGTTCTGGGTCAAATATTATGGTTCTGGGACAGTTTGCTTCTCTGACTCATGCAAACTGTCTTTGGGACCTTGCTTCGTTGGTTTTAGTGGCACTGAGGCCTGTGTCGAGCAAGTAGGATGCAGCATTAATTCTCTAATACTTGTACTATCCCTTTGTGCTCTCTCTACGTCTCTGCCCCATCTCCTCCTCTCTTACCCACAGCCCTCAAAACCTGCGCTGCACGACACGGTCTTATCCAGGCGCACATCAGCTCTGATTTTCCCATCAGGTACCAGGTAGGTCCTTTATTTAATCCAGGGACCAGCTCAGTGTGCTCTGTACTTAATGGCTGCAGTCCATTTATAATTAAATAGCAAGTAGGATGAGGGGGGGAAATGTTGAGTGTTAAATAAGAATATTTGTTTAAAAGTAGCGAGGGTTTTTTTGTTGTTGTTGTAGCTACACTTTAAATATTATTTTTAAAAATGCTGTTTTAAGCGGGGAATAACACACTCCAGGGCATGTAGTTGTAAAGATATATATATGCACTTCCCCGGTACTTTTAGGCACTCACCCTTTGGCCTCAGTTTTATGACTCTACACCCTGGAGTGGTGTTATTGCTTACAAGCACACATATATACTTACGGGTGTATGTGCGATCTGCAGATGTTTTATTTATAAGTGGCAGGCCTATTGCATCATTGAAACACGCATTTACAAACAGATATAGGTTTTATGAAACCCTATTCCGTTGTTTTAATAGCTAAGCTATCCAGCCATGGCATAATAGTGCACAAGGTAAATGTGTCTACATCTCTGGAACCTGTTCCAAGTTTTCTCAGATGTGACTAACTGCAAGGTTTTTCCAACCATCAAAAGTTAATAAAAAAGACAAAATAAGGCAGTCGAAACCCTTGGTGCTGAACACATACCACACACAAAGCAGAAGGGCTCTGATGAACTTGAAGGCCTTGGTTCAGCGAGATACTTAAGCACGTGCTTAACTCTGAGCATGCGAGTAGATCCCCTAAAGTTAGTATGCTGAACATTAAACTCAATTCAACAATGCAGGGCCCAAACGGAGACGGACAGGAACAGTGGGATATCAGTCTCCCGGGGCAATTTCAGAAGTCAGCCTCCTACTGGAAACCAGCTGCGGTACAAAACTTTTTTTGGCTCGAAGCCCATAGCATGTAGGCAAGTTGTGCATACATTTTGTTAGCTTGTTATCGTCCCTTATAATTATTCATAAGCCTACGATGCAAAGACAATAAACAATGATACTAATTCCCCATAAATCTATAAAATACATTTTGCAGTTATAAGCAACATAAACTATAAGGGAAATTACTGCAGCACTTTAAAGGCAGGGAATAGTCTATGAAACATTAGCAGGGGTGGACTATAATTATTATTTACTAATGCTAGGTACAAGCATAATTCGAACAGCTTGTGCATTGTCAAATCAACACTCAGCACTAAATAAATGACCATTTGGGAACTGTTGGGGAAGAGCTCTACCCCAGTTACTGCATGACTAAATAAATGCCATTTGCAAGGAGAGGAGGCTGCCTCCGAGCAGAGAGCACAGCACTGGAAGCCTTTCTGCGGAAAGACCAAAGACACATATTAACTGGATCTTTGCCGGCAATGTAATTTCATTCCATGTGAATAGAAGTGAAAACAGTGGCAATAAGAAGTTCCTGTAGGATTTCATTAAAAATATAATGCACTGACCATCTCCTCTGTTTTCAATCTGCAGATCTGGAAGGGTTATGAGTGGGAAATGATGACAAAGAAGGACCTACATTAAACCGTAATCCCCGAACAGACAAACGGAAAGACCTCTGCGTTACGCTTCAAAATGGTTTGGACTGAAATCTGATCCCTCCAGCGGACGTCCCTGGTGAAACCCCGGCCCCGTGGCGGACAGTGGCAAAATCTGCACTCACCCTTTATTGCGGTGCATGTTTTGCAGCTCTATCTTTGCTGCGCAATCTAGAAACACAAAGTTTCGACTGAAATTTGCTCACGGTGGGAAGACGATCAGAGACACGTCTGCATACCTTCGTCAAGCTTTCGTACACGTTGTACATCTGGAGATCCACTTACCATTAATTCTTCAGGTGCCGGCCTCTCCTTTGGTTGCTTTCTCATGCTAAGTATCAGAAAACAAAATGTTTATATATAAGCATATTTCATTTGCTTAAATATTGAAGACTTCTTCCCTTATCCCAGGCAGAGCATGCCTGGAATTTCAATGTACTTCTTAACTTTCCCACATACAAACTGACGACAGGGGTCCTAATAGTGGCCGAAATGTTAATCTATGTCTCTCTCCCTTTTTCTCAGCTTTTAATTATGTTCAGTGTTGCTGCATCCTTAATAAAGCCATTAATGTTCTCAGGTGCTGATGAAAAGCTTCTGTAAAATTTGGGCTGGTTTTCTACTGGGCTGCGTCCATTTGGCCATTTGACGATGACTATAAAGTAACGGGTCCTATTATCCCTTTGCAAAACAGGTCAGAGGTCCTGCAAACTGCCAATGAATGATCTGTTTTTCATGCTCCTTTTCCATTCCCATCCCCCATTTTCCCTTTACATTTTTGTGTCTACTGTGTTTATTATCGTGGAGTTATTTAAAGACAGCGATTAGTACAAGCAAATCAATGGAGAGCGCGTGGTAAGCTGCTCTGCGCTGTGCCGTCATTACATAGCTCCACACAAGGAATATACAAACAGGTGGGAAATCTCACTCTACCACTGAACAGCTATAGGGTAACACCCAGTACCCTGGGGTTTCTACCTTCATTTTTCCACATTTATTTCCATTACACTGCAGGTGATAGTTCATTACACAGCATTAAGCTGTTTATAAGATCATGTTTCTCATCCAAATAGTCCTGGTTTTCTGTGCAACAGGTGCAATTAGCTATTGTAGACTGAGCTTAGCTGCATGAAGGAACACAATAACATGGCACGGAGGTGACCATCAGGAGCTGCCTACTGACTAATTGGATTACTTCCAAACAGCCAGTGTTTATGGTGTAACTGGCATAAAGTCATAAAGTCTGACGCGCCGTTCGCCTGACATGCCTGAGACTTATTAGGAAATGACGGCTTAAATGGAGTATAAAGCAATTTTTGCGCAGTAACGCCTCAGACCATATTCTATACGTTGATCTTAATTATATCCCAAAATATTAAACGATCTCGCAGTAAATGGGAGCTATTAATGACATGAAGGACAATTTGTGTTCCTTATAAATAACCACGTGCACCTCAAATAACGCGCACATTAAGCAAGTAAAACAAGCTGTCTGAAGAGAGGGTTGGTAACCGGTCTAATCTGACACTCCAAAGTAGCTGGTTCTCCTGGGAAAACAAGGCTATTAGCCACCATCATTTAGGCTTCGGTTTGACATCTGTGGAAATTTTAAACACACGTTATCCTTCCCTCTGCTTCAATAAAATAAAATTGATACTACATCTGATTAATTTTTGGAAACAAACAACAAAAAAGGTACAGCCCCTTGCACGTCGGCGAGCCCGCCTGCCACATCACTGAATGCCGTGGCTGGCTGTACACTGCACCTGTCAAACATGCGGTTTGCCTTGTATAAACACCGCCCGCATATTTATTATTTTAATTAACTGGTAAATCAGAGAGTTAATTCTTCAGGTTCAATCCCATTGGCTAGGAGAATCCTGAGAGGGAGTTTCTTAGAATTGTTTCATGCATAATGTATTAAATGAGCTGAATATTCATTTTACCGACGCTGCTTTTGGCCCACTGGCCGTGGTACGGACCTCAGAACTGGAAAACGATTTAGGGCATGATCTACCGTGGCCGAGAGAGCCGTGGGCCCAATCCTACGTGGGGCCAAGTGCCTCAGCCTCAGTGCTTTGGGTGGGAAAGTCCATTAAATCGCCCCCCTTGTAAATACCGTTCGGTAGTGGAAATGGGCCTCAACTGCACTGACGACATGCATTTTGCCAGTTGACACCAGCTTGGCATCCGGCCCCCAAAGCACCTTTTTACCAAAAAGTTATGTTCCTCAGTTAAAAACGCCCCGGTCCTACAAAGTTCACTTGCAGGGACTCTGCCTCCGCTTCATCACGTACGAGGCAGCTCGTTAGCTTTCTTAGCAAAAGAGATATTTAAAAAATAAGCCTCTCCTCTCTCCCGTTGGTTAACATAGGTAGCACTAAGGACTTGAACCTTTTGCTGCTCAGGACATTTATTCTTTCAACACGACGTCCCCCCTCCCCACCCCCCTTTCTTTTAATTTAAATGGCTTCAGCTAAACTGTTCGGCTCAAAAGCAAGAGAAATGCCCTATGGGGTGTTTGAAAACATGACTCACAATAAAAATTACTTACTGAAAAACCAATGAATTAATCAAGGACATTGTTTACCTTTCTGGCTATCGCGGCTATTTTATTTTATAAGTGATAATACCGCGAGCCCCGAATAATGAAGTTATAAATACGATGATCTGTTTGCATCCCTCCCTCCCCTCCCCCCTGAATTTTTCAACCAGTCTCAGAGCACAAGAATGCACCCAGACTCACGGTGGTTTATTAAAACAGGAAAAACCCTCGTAAGGACTTTTACGACCCTTTGTGTAAATAACGTTTACATAATTTAAACAGTTTGCTTAGCTTTGCTGCCCCATCTGCCCAGGGCCCCCAAGTCCCTCTCCTCTCAGAAAGGATGCAGGGAAAGCCATAAGGTCTCATGGAGCTGCAGAGTTAATGGCATGTATCATTTACATTGAGGGCATGGCATGTTTGCGAACGGAGCTTACCATTGAGTGATGAAGTGTACAAATGGCTCAGAGAACTCCCCAACTGGAAGGACGGGCGATTCCTGTGTTCGGTTCAATAGGAGAGAGAGAGAGAGAGTCAGGAGAAGTGGAGACAGGGATATTTCAAAAAAAAAAAAAAAAGGAAAGCAATATACCATTAAAAAAAAACAAAACGAGTAAGCCACAAACCCTCCCCCTGCTTTTTCACACGGAGAAATAGAAGGGAAACGGTACAAATTCTTCCGATTCTGTGGCACAAAACGCTGAATTTCAAGTAATGAGTATTACACAATGGGTAAAAACATGTGGAAAGACACTGAGGGGAGGTGAAAAAAGGACAATGATAGCCACAGGGTAGAAAGGAAGGGAGGGAAAGTGTAAATGAGAAATTAATGATTATTTAAGTAACACACAAATGGTCTTGTAATTAACAAAGAGCTGTGAAATTATTCTTGTGTTGACCTTTGTTTCTCTCCCTGCATTCGCTATTTATTTACACTCATGTTTATTTACACTTATTCATTTTAGAGCTGTCCTCGTATGCGCGGCGCCGGCGCCGTTTTAAAAGGGGAAGCAAAAAAAAAAAAAAAATCCTTAAGAGAAATAAGAGAAATCGGAGGAGATTTGCCAGGCTGCCTAAATTAAACACCGCATATTTATGAAAGCAAATAAATTAGGAGCAGATGAAAAAAATGACATCGACGGAGAGCAAACAACATTACCATTTGCAAAGGAGAGCTTTGCGAATTTAGGAGTTTTTCCAAGAATGACAGAGAGCTCCAGTGTGTTTATAGTGTAACAGCTCAGGATGTAATGAAATTACACTGCAGAGTACTTTAACAGTGTCATCTCATTAGACCTACAGTTGGAACAAGAGAGCCACATAAAACAGGCAGCTGCAAATGACTTCATTCTCATCTATTCTCATTTGCTATTAAAAATACCTTTCGGCGGCTTTTTTCCTCCCTGACATCCCTACACAAAGTACCCTGCAAAGTATGATACATGCACCTATTTAAATTAACAAAGGAATGACTTATTTTAATCTCACTGTGCTTTGGAGTGCCTTGGCCATTTGGATGAGCAATATATCATTACATACAACCTTCCAGCGCTGCAGGCAAGAAACTCAGAGCGTGCAGCATTTGGTGAGAGCCAAACAATTTCTCTAGCACACAACTGTGTCAAATGCATGCATGTATTCATTATTGAGAATGCGAGGAAATAGCTTTGATGTAGTGGAAAAAAGAAGATGATAAAAGCACCTCTGCAATATGTGTCATTATCAATGGTGGCAGATAGATACAACTGCAGAGCCTCCTATGTGATTAGTAAATATACATATAATTGCTGTGGCCAATTATCAGAAAAATGGGATCGGTAATTACAAGACAGAAAATTAACTAGAACTCTTATTAAGGCTTTGTTTCCAATTCAAACAATTGGAAACTGCTGGAAAATACAATTAAATCAAAAGTAACTGAAGAGTAAAAGGGGAAGACAAAATTGCTTTACAATTTTCAAAGAGTTCTATTAAATACATGGAGTGCTTGATATCACGGGCCGGAGCTCTCTTTGAACTTGGCCTCAGACAGGGAAAGGCTACGATTTCTAAACTTATAAACAACATCCACCTCGGAGGTTTCCGCTGCAGAGCAAAAGTAACACAAGGAAATAACCGGCTGGTTAAATCCCAGCTGGTTCGGAGGATCAGAGGCACAAATGACTTGAGGGCAAGATGACAAATGCAGGGCCAAATTTCAGGCTTGCTTCTACTGCATGGAAACGGCCTGGCGTACACTTTCCCCAGGGTTTCTGCTCTTCAGCCAGTCTTCCTATACCCGGAGATAATGTTAGCAGGGGCCGTGATCCTTGTCCCTGCGTGGACCGAGCGGTGCAAAACCACTTGATGGACAAACTGGTCCAAGCATAATTCACGCAACTTCACGGAAACGCTGAGCCGGGGGCGGGGGGTCACGTCGGAGCCCACGGGGAGCCGGCTGCTGCTCCAGGAGCTGTCCAGCGTCCTGATCCCACCCTGGCTCCCAGCGAGTTTCACCAGGGCTCGTCTTCCAAGAGCTGCCAGCCTAGATAAATTCCTGCCGGCAGGAGGAGGATGGGCAGGCAGCTCGTTCGCACCTATCTGTAGGCGATAATTTCTGCAATCACAAAGGGATTAACACCACAGGACCTGCCCAGAGCCAAAGGAAATGTCATTATGAGCGTGGAGTGGAAGGCACTGAATTGCGCGGCGGCCTTTCCGACGCTCCCCACTTCACTTCAGTGTTCCCACGATAAGCGGAGTCCAGGGTGGAGGCACGAAACATTACACACACCCACTAAAACACCACCAGGCTCTTACCAGCACAGCACCGTTAAGCCTGACGAAGGGTTTTTAAATCCAAAAGCTTGCTAAGAAAAATTTTCCCAACTACTTAAGTTGGTCTAAGTTAATTTTCCCAATTATTTAAGTTGGGAAACTCCCAACTTAAATCTTCTATTTAATAAAAGAGATCAGATTCGCCCAAAGAACCTTGTCTGCCAACACCATTCATGCCTTTATCCAGCAACTTTCAGGGTACAACACAGCAGACAGGACCAGTAAGGGGCAGCTTCACCTGGCGATGGCTCTGGGCTTCCAGTTCCTAAACCATGAGCCTAAATAGGGCCCAGACACATACAATAGTCTTGGGAGCTGCACAGGCATCCAATGCAAATGGACAGGTTCAAACTTGGAGTGGGGTCCAAAAGGAGCTGCGAGTTGACCAGAAGTGGGGTTGTAGCCCCCCAAAAAGACTGAAAAGCAAGCACACAGAATGAAAACTGTCAGTCTCATCCAAGCTCACTTTCTCCTGCCTACCTTAGGCATTGATCAGCTAGTACATTGGTCTCAATAATATCCAGCTGATGCGCTATATATATATATATATATATATATATGCTCAGGAGCCAGAAGCAAGAGACAGGGGGGGTCGAGATCCCTAGGCTGTACGCAGGATGCTTAACTACAGACTAATATGGTCTCTAGATCCAGCACTGAGGGGCTTTTTTGGGTAAGTGGCACAAGTGAACATCTACTACATGGCAGAACCCCTCTTTTGGGCTGGCTGGGAGTTTCTGTCTGCAAGAATTCCTGTTCAGAAAATGCAGGTTTGTGGAAACCAAAATTGTTGAGTTTCTTTTTGCTGGAACGTGCCGATTTCAACGCTTCTGCTGGAGACAGTTTCCCAGGGCCAGCCGGGAACTCCAGGCTGAAGCCCAAGCAAACCTCAAAAGAGCAAGCGGCCCAGGGGTCACTCACACGGGATGTGGGTTCGCAGCCTCCATTCTGAATCAGGCCCTAAAAGGAGTTACTAAGGGCAAAGCTCACCCATCTGCAGGCTAGATAAGGCAGCCGTGTAAATTAATCCAAACTGGGAGTGATGGGGGCTCTGCCTGGAGCTCAGGCCTCGTGGATTGGGTCTCTGGTGACTTCCACTAGGACAGAGTACTCTTCGTGCCTCCCGCGAGCCGTACCCAAGCGGTGCTGTCATGTAGTGGTGACTCGTCTTTGACCTTGTCTAATATTTCTGCTGCTGGAATTTAACACTCGGTAACACTGGAGTCTGGGAAAAGATACCTCGTCATGAAATCTGCTGCGGGTCAAAGTGGCACTTGGAAATGATGATTAGAGACCAGTGAAAGGTCACATTTTGGGGGTCGGAGTGGTGGGGGACACACACATGTTTCTGGCAGTTGCTGAAATCCCATACAGACTCCTGGAGAATACTTGCTAATCACTTGGGCCTCATTACTACAGCTGATATGAATGAACTAATGAATGAACTGCCACAACCAGCCAGCTTGATAGAGCCATCATTTTGACTTCACTAGGAAAACACAAGTGACACCTATGTTTTCATGGTGAATTTTATATAAGTCTTGATATGATGTTCTGTTAAACGGCACCGAATGGAAAGCCCCAGGAGCACTGTGTGCAAATTAATACATTTATTTTACCTCTGAAAATGCAAGCTGAAAGCTGCTTTATAGCTTGCAAGAGAGGCAGGAAGCTTAGCCTCCTCTGGAAAAAAAAAGAGTCCAAACACAGCAGACAATGAACCTAACTTCTTCCCCCTGTAAAACGTTAAAAATCTGTCACCACAACAGCCTACATCCACTGAAATCATAGCCGCTGGAGGTGGGAAACACACACTGGATTATCCTGTGCAGGCCCTGGAACAAGGACCTTCCTATTTTATGTAAGGACTGTTTGCTGTACATAGTTACTAAATTAAAAATGCTTTGCGCTTTATTTGCAAGAATAGGATATTGCAATGAATAGGATGCTGCAGTTGCCACCTGCTGAAATTTGAGCAACTGCGGTGTCAGAACAGGAACGAAAAGAAAAAGGCAGAGAAAAGCTAACCCAAGCCAACACATCTTACACTGTGCCCTAAAATTCAGTAAGACTCGAGTCTGGGGGACTTGCAAGGATGACAATATGATGAAATAAAACAAAGCTCTACACATCCCTACCAGGCCCAAATAGTCAACCCCCTGTAATTCGCACCCTGCATAATAAAAGATTCTCAGGTGTGTGCAGTAACTTTATAGTGATTTCCCCACATCCGTTCAAATGACCTCTCTCGCTTCCTTCTGCCAAAGAACAGTTTTGCCTTGTACTGATAAAAAAAAACCTGCCGCTTAAAATTTGAGGGTGGGGAAGAGGCAGGCACTCCAAAAACTCAAAAATAAAAAGAATTAGCAACCTGAACTTTCCGTTTCTGCTAGAACATGGTCCCGTTTCATCAATACCTCGCAGATCACAACTCAAAGCTGGCGCTGGATTTCTACTTCCAAATGATCAGTTTCCAAATATAACGATTTACTAATAGGAAGACTAACACAGCCCTAACCACTGTGCCAAATACAAATACAACCCTTAGAGACCAGTGCCAATCAACATTATAAATTCAGGAGCAGCTTTCTTCTCTATTTCTCATTACAGAAAGCACCATTGTCCTATGGATCAAAACAGTGAGACTCGATGCATACAAAGACGACGTGGGTCTCAGTGGTTTTGGAAGCGTGTGGTCAGCCTGGCTCTCAAAAACAACTGGAATGCATCTGTGGAGCGAGCACACAGAAGGGCAATAGGAAAAAAAAAAAAAGGAAAAAAAAAGTTTGAGTGATGCCTTTGCCTCGTGAATAATGAACAGTTCAGGAAGGTCAACCCATTACAAGTGAAACCGTTTAATTATTAATTATGCACAATCTATGAGCAAAAGGACAAGTTCAGAATGTTTAATGTGTGGTAGCTCCAACTGGACCCTCTCTTGGCATTTTGTTATTAGCACTTGTCAGCAAGGTACTCAGGCATAAAGAAAAAAGCACAGCAGCAGAAAATCTGAGCTGCGGGGAGGCAGGAGGGCCCTCAACTTCAAACAACTGCTCCTGATATTTAATTTTGAGAGCGGCAAGTCTCCGGGACGGACCTTATCGACTTCCACGGAGTGCAGGTACAACGCCGTCTCTCAACGAAGGCACAGGAGCACTTCGTCAGGCGGCTCCTTTCAAACCGGAGAGGTAGTGCTGCCGATTCCCGGCTGCGTGGCTCTGTCACTCCGGACATGCCAAACTTCCTCTCTGACCCATGCCCTAAGGATTTGGGCCTCACTCACTACCCAGACTGAGCGCCGGCCTGTTCTGGGGATGTCGAGTTTTGCCCGAGAGCGACCAACGCTCGTGTTAGCTGCAGAAGAAATGCAAGCGGCACCAAGGATCAGGCGCTAAATCATGCAACACGGGGTGGGAAAGTAAAGGGAGGAAGCGCATTCAGCAACCTCCTGCTCTTCCTCCTCAAGGGCCATTCCTCTGGGGAGTCTGCACGTACTTTGGGCTGGATGACGGCTCCCAGGAGGCAGCACGCCCGTGCCACGGCTGCTCTGGGTGTCATGCTCCTCTTGCAAATGCTCTCAGGCTCATTTTGATGCCCAAGCCCCACAGACTCTGCCCTGCTGGGGGCATATGCTAATGGGAATCGGCACACTGCCTTCACGGTGAGCTGCTGCAAGGAAATGCGACCCCCTGCTCCATCCCATTCAGCGCACGCTGGTGCACGGGCATTGTGGGGCGCAGCTGGGCAGCGCAGTCCCGAGCGCGTGTTTCGAGCCGTTCTCAGGCGCTCTGCCTTGCGTGCGCTTCTGGCAGGCGCTTGGGGATCTGCTAGCTCACGGACACGGTCTCATTGCCTACGTCTGGGGCACGCAGAGCAGGAGCAAGCGGGTGGGATGTGCTCGTCCCCAGCAACCTCAGGCTCCCTGGGAGGCTAGTGCCGACGTGTCACCACAGAACAGCCCCACGGCAGCTTGGCTCCTGCCAGGAAGAGACTGCAGGGCGCTGTGCAGAGGAAGGCATGCCCTGCCTGCTCCGCGGGAGGGGGCGCTTGCAGGTCTCAGCTGGCCCCTGGAAGCAGAGGCTGTGTCCCCATGGCTCAGGTCCCGAGCCCCTCCTCTCTGAAGGTTTCAAACCTCCCCTTTCCCAGAGCTACTTCTCTTCCAGAATCACTTTCCCTCTGGGTTTGTGTCTGTGCAGAAGGAGATGCCATGGTCCTCTGGCTCCACGGCCACGAGAGGGATGCTGTGTTTCTGAATCCCAGAAGCACAAGATGGGTGCTAACATCAGACACCAGACCGAATGCATGCGACACTCCTCGGTTTCCCTGGCATCCTCAGGGTTTGCAAGGATCATCTCCTCCTCCTTTTTTTTGCCCTCTTGCATTACACTGGGCAAACTGGGGGGTGTTTAATAAATGACTTGGCGAGCTGTACAATGCAGAGGCCGGGGAGACTCCATCCTAGTCTGCCGGGCAAAAGCACGGTTATGCGTGCCCCTGCTTTTCTTCCATTATTTTAAAATACACTTTCCAAGAGCACACGGATCTCCACGCGGCAGCCAACATTCACTGGCAAAGGCACAGCTGCACGCGAGCCCCCTGCTCCAGATAACAGCTCAAAGAGCCCCATTTTGGATGCGCCAGAAGCCAAGCCAGGGGTGGCTGCGCGGGATAACCGCACCGCAGCCAACCAGCCCTTCACACGTGACTGAGGGATTCAAGTATCGCACGCGCTCAGATGCACGCCGACGAGGACGACTTCCCTTTCCCGATATCCCTAAAAAAAAAGGAGCTGCTGACTTTCCGCTAACAATCACCCTCCGGAGTAATGAGGTTTGCAGACTGCAGCTCAGCCTGGAGGTGGCTCAGATAGCCGGGCTTACGGCATTTCTGGATTGCCCCAATTATACTACCGTCCCTGAGCTGGAAGGTGAAAGATGATTACATTTCTGCGCTGGGTCAGCCTCTGTTCTTTCCGTAGCAGTAGATTGCCAATTGTGACAAATTATACGTGGAGGCATTCTGGTTTGAAGTTTTGCCTTTTGGGACTTGAGCGTCAGCAGCAAACTCATTTATTTCAGGATCTCCAGCTGGACTGGAAGCAAGGTTGAAAGGCCAGTGCTTTATCCACCGACTACTGAGCCTACCCCTACCACCTCCAATGGAGTAAAAACTAGCCGTTTGCCAAACACCCCCAGCCACCACCTACATGCTGAAAAATGGTATATATTGAACATATATATATATACACATACACACACCCCTATATGTATCATCTGTACAAAATATGAGTATATAATCTCATTTGAATATTTATAAAATTAATCACGAGATATTATTTCGAGCTATTCAGCTGCCGTTCTCCTCTTGCTGCGTTTGCTATTGGAAGATGTTTTTCATAGCTGGGCGTCGGGAAGAAGAGCAGTGTTAATTAACATTAGGAATAACCTGCATGACATCTACCTTTTGCCAAGCTTTGTGCTTGTTAATGTGGATCTCTGAAGGTCTTTTATTCCTTGCAGATAAGTGTATAGGTAGCTGGAAAACAGGTTAATCTTTTAACCGTAACTGTAATTGCTTTCTCTCTAAAACAAACATAAGAATTTTTTCTTCTCATTGCAGGTCTCTTGTCGATCATAAGCTAGCAGAGCACAGCAGTGTTTTGGGTAGACACACACACACACGTTTCAAATAGCTAAGGCACAGCAGCGTGAAACACAGCCTCTACCTGTTCACATCCAAAGGGACTCACTTGAAAAACTAAACCCATTTATTGTTCCCTTTTTTCCTCTGTATACTCCCAATGCATTTTTATTGCTTTTTCATAAAACACTGCTGCAAATAATCAAGCATGACCATTGACATCCACAAGATTGAGTTTTAGGAACCATTAAATGAGCTCGCCCTCTTGGGAAGGTTCTTGCTCAGGTTGGTCTAAAGGTAATTATTCAGCAATTCCTACCTGTGGTTTTACCTTGTTCTTATAGAAGTCTCTGAATCTCATACACTGGTAAGGTCACAGTTTCTGTCTCAATAAAAGCACAGCCAAAAACAATTGATCCAGGGCATAAATTATGATGGATAAACATTTATTCTGACACTACGCTTCCTTTTGTCTTCAAAAACTTCATACAGAAGTTTTCAGGATGAAAACACGGGAGTCTGTGTATCCATTCAACAGCAAAAAAGAGAGAGAGAGAGAGATCCAGAAATGGAAAATGAAGCCTTGTTTAGCAGAGATCGTGTGGAGTCTGGTACTCTGTCATCTAGGAAAAACAAGCGTGGAAGGACCAGTAAGGTCAAGACATCAGATGTTCAAAAGGGTTAAGGTTTCTCATTTGGATCACACCGCACATCCGGCGTATATTTAAGGAGGTGCCACGGTGCCAAATAAAGGGTTGAATTTAAGCAGGAAAAGAAGAACTGAAACCACTACGCGAGGTGTGTGTGTTTGAAGGATACGTTGATTTGCATGGACATTTTTTAGAACTGACTGACATTTGAACACTTGATATCTCCGCACTAAACTTGCATGAATGCTCATCTCTGCTTTTAAATGTCCCTGAATATTGGACTAAAAAAATTAAAAGGTGGTGGTGGGGGGAGAAATCCAGAGCTCTTCATTTTGGAGAGCCTGTGAAGTTCTTGAACTAGATCAAGACCCCAGGCAAGAAAACCTGGGCGCCTCTGCAGAGCAAGGAGGGGGTTAACAAGACATTTCAAATAACATAGCCAAAATATAATGGAAAACTTCTAGCACCCTGCCTGTGAGGGTGCCAAATGTAAGTATTTGTGACGAAAACTAATGGCACTATTTTTAAAGTCCTAGTAATTGCAAAGCGCGCAGAGATCCCAGGGCTGCAATGCTACCAACTCATGCGAGTAGTCCTTGTTCACACACGGTCTCATTCAGGCCAACACCCTGTGTGTGACATCTCGCGGGCAATTTGTTTCAAATCTCGCAAGCAAAAATTTCTGATAGAAACCAGGAAGAAAAACGGTTCCTCTCCCTTTTCCAGCCTGGGCATCACTGAGA
>NW_005842621.1:919907-931253 GCF_000455745.1 Alligator sinensis | reverse complement strand
CCAGGCTGTCTGCCTGCTGAGACTAAGGTACAGAAACTTTCTTCCCAAAAGGCACGTCTTTGAGAAGGTTACGAAAAGGGAAGGGTTAGAAGTTGGAACTGAAGCTTAACTACAGTGCTTGCTACCACAACCGCTTTCGCACAGTGAAAACTGGTTTAAAGCAACCACCCAAGGGGCCGGCAATAATTGGTTTCCTAGTAGGGATACTCCAACTAAATAAAGGTCAAACCAAATAGCCCTGGAGAGCTTGGGGATAATTTAAGTAGTTGTTTAAGAGAAAGGACTGCCTACTGGATGTGCTCCTTAGCACGAGTTTCATCTATCTTGCCGTCTCTGGACGTGCAGCTGACACCCATGAAGTCAACAGACAGGTGGGTGGAAGGATGGAAAGCCGACAAGCCGCAAAGCAGAGAGCTGTCAGGTTTGGTCCCCTGGGATTTGACCATACGGACGTGAAACCATCTATACGTCGTCCTAAGGGCTTATCTGTCTGGCAGCCTGGACCCGTGCCAGCGCGGTCAGGGTTTTGAAGATGTGGCATACAGAATATGATCAAAGAAATACCCAAGTCGCAAGTGGACTCCAGCGTGCGCTGCACAATGCAGAAGAGGAGAGTTGCGGGCGCGAAGAACTGATGCCGTTTCCTGTTTGACTGACTTCAGGACTAATCCCGAAGCCTGGAAATTTAAGGACGCCCTGCTTAAATTTTCAACGGATGGCTCTCAACGCAGCAAATGTGAGGACGCAGTGTTACAGTCAGCACAGCCGCCCTGGGGTTATTCTCTGGATAGTGAATTAGATGTGCTTTACGCTGCCCCCAGCTTTCAGCAGGCTGCGGACTTCTGTAGGGACGGTGCCCTGATGGCAATTGTCAGGGGTAATGCTGATGGGGTGGCAGCTGGGCAAGGCACAGCTGGGGTTTCTGGCACCTGGAAGGTTGTGGGAATTGTGAGCGCTGAAATACTTAATAACGCGGGCGGACAATGAAATGGTAATCTCTCGGTTTTAGTATCAGCCCACCAAAGTGAACGGACGTTACGTACTTCTCAGAGCTCAGACTTCAGGAGTCTCCAAGCAGCACTGCGCTGACTGGTCCCAGACTGCTTGTGTGTCTAAGTCATCTTCAAAAACAAGAAGGCTAGAAACAGGGGTGTTGTTTTTTGGATTTTTTTTTTTCTAATGACCCTTGCAGAGGTGCAACCTGCAGCAAATCCTGTGGCTTTGTATTGTGGAGCAGGAGACCAGAGCCCAGGCATTTCTCGAGCAGACAATGGCTTCTGTTTCCAACAGATCTCTGTCCTCATTCGTGTCGGAGCAGTGCTGGCAAGGCTGCATTCACGGCAACTGATGCATGCCCTTCCCAAAAGGGATTAATCCGCGCTGCTCCCTGCTCCCACACAACATTTCTGTGAGTTGCGGATGAACTAAGTTGATTGCTAGAATATTAAATTACATGCAGCACTCCAATAGCACCAGTCTGCCTTTATTACTGGCTGTGTCGCAGAATGAACTAATGTTAACAACTATTAAATCCTCATCTTTGGGCCAGGGAGCATAAGCCCCATCATGGCAGAAGCAACTGCTAGGAGGAGGATTGTTGCTTAAATGAGCATGTCCTACTTAGGGCTGGATCAGATTTCTCTAGCGGTTACCACATGTTAGGAAGCAGGCCCTAGCAGATGCATGCATCCTCCTCAGCCCCCAGTAGATAATGTTCTTCACTAACCTGCAGCATCAGAAAGGTGAAGTGGTTAATAATGCAGTGCTCACAAAAAATGACAGAGCAGGGTTTCCAGGTACGTCTCCTATCACTTACTAAAAATGTCGACTGCCTGCAGGTATATCTAACTCCTAATTAATGCAGAGAGCGGAAACCACACCTCCCGACCTGCCTCAGCCTGCGCGGGTGAAACGGGGTGTGGAAAGGACACGGGATGAGGGAGACAAGAGAAGTTACCCATGCCAGGATGTTAAACTTTTCCAGTGTACCAGCCCCTCTCCATTACAGCGCGTCTTTGGTTCTGATGCAAAGGCTAACCGGTAACGGGTGTAGGGGCGTACCTAATTTATGTGGCGCACGAGGAATTTGGGCTCTCTCAAAGCATGACGCTCTTCAGAGTAAGGGACAGTAGAGGTAGGACAGACATCTAAAGTAGAGAGGCTTATAATAGTTAAAAAGCACCCTTTAATGAAAAAAAAAGGATTTTTTTTAATATTAGGTGCCACCTTCTGGAGTTTGTGGACAATCCAGAACACCTATATAGTACAAATGCCACCTCTCAACTCGTCTACTCATCAATAAATCATATGAATTAAACATAATTATGAATGAACAGAACATTAACTTTTGGATTACTGCTGTGTTTTTGAGGAATGCATAATACTAGTCTAAAGAAACAATGATTGCCCTAGAACAAGCGATTATTAAAAAGAATCAAGATCTTAATGCTATTCCCGTTCATCATTTTTAAAAACAATCAAAACTGCATTCATTTCCACAGCACTTGGAAAAGCTGAGAGCCAGGTCTTTTAGGATTGAATCTTGCACTAAAAAAAACCAGACCGCAATCAGTCTTTTCTGTCTCCCAAGGTTAGAGTCCTAAAAGTGCAATACTGTTCCCATTGACCAGAACAGAAGATACTAATATTGCTTCTAACCTACCTGTATAATTTTAGCAAGATTCAGTTATATCCATCTACAGTTTACAAATCACATCACAGACACATTTCTGCACTGTTGAAAGTACACGGACCTGAATTCAGCAAAGCATTTAAACAAGGGCTTAACTTTAAAGCTGATGCCTAATTCCTTTGAGCAACACATGCTTTGCTTCTCCTAGTATAAGACATTTCAGATAGAAACACCGCTATCAGGAATGCTTGGGGCCGGATGCTGTTCCATCTCTTGGGCCTCGAAGAGGACTTAGGTGCCTAAGTGCAATTCTGTTCTGCCTTGTTCAAGTCCCTGAAAACCCAATAATGCTTCTTTGCTACACGCCGTCATCTGGCCTTTCAAACTAAGTCATAGAAAGACAGCGAGGAAGACGGTCCACCCGCCTTTTGCATTAATTGTTCTTCCAGGAGTTGAGCAGGTGGAAGAGGATCACACTTAGACACTTAACAGGTGGAACCGAATCTGGCCCTTGGTCTACATCGGGGTGGCCAACCAGTGGCCAAGTGGCATGGGCAGCCTCTCTGCGTGGCATGCAGCAGACTGGGGAGGGGGCAGGCAGCACAGTGGCAGATAGGGAAGGGAGCAGAAAGCAGAGCAGCAGATCAGGCAGGGGAAGGCAACAGAAGTAGTACTTGAGAGAAGGCAGTGCTTAATGTGTGGCACGCCTGCCAAAAAGGTCTACATGTTGCCCTTTGCTCATCTCTCCTGCTCCCTGAAAGGCACCGGTGCCAGCCGTCAGGCCTCCGAGATCCCTCCTCCCTGGATCAGCCTGGACACAGCGAAAGCCACCTGATCCACAACTCTCTCTGGGGCCCATCTGCACGGCGGTGGGTCGCACAGTGATCTTAGGTGGAAACAAAGAGCGCCCCTGGTCCCACCGCTGCAAGCTGAGGCTGGACCTTGTGCCACCACTCATGTCACAGTCACTAAAAGACCCTCCTGGGAGGGGGGGGTCTCTCTTAAGGGACCAAAGACCCAAATGATCCCGTCCAGCGCAATCGGGAGAGAGTGAGGAACAGGTTGCAGGAGGCTCCGGGCAAAGATCTGGTCCTATCCTCACCGCTCCTAAGCCGCCCGCTGCTCTCCACTGCTCCCCTCCGCGCCGAGCCACGTGACGATGGGTCCGCTGCCACCCGTTCGAAGGGGTGAGGGAGAAGCTACAGACCGCCGCTCCTGGCTGCGGTGCTCATCATCCGGCGAGGTGGGGAACTTGCCGTCGGTCTCTATGCGTGCTGGAGGGCCCATGCTGTGCTGAGCAGCTGCAGGCTGCCGGGGAGGGGCTGAGCTCCGCTCCCACCTCCTGCGAGTTTTAGGACCTCTCAGCCCGTTTCCCCCCTCTCTCCTCTACAGTAAAGGGGAGTATTTGGCCCAAGATAATCAGTCTTACAACACTGAACATTTCTAATCACTAATACACACGCTAGCGACAGCAGCTGTACAGTACCAGACAGCCGACAGACGCTCTCTCCCAAGATCCTTATGTAAGAGCAGTACACATTAGCACAATAAGTGGGAGCCATTATTATCCCCCAACAGAGACATGTCTTGCAAAGAACGGGCCAGGAGGAGGAGGGGGTAACGGGAAGAGAAAACGGAGCAAGGCGAGAGTAAAACCAGCAGGTTTAGCAGCAGGGCACGTGGAAAGGAGAGGGGGCTCCAGGAGGCCCACGGACGTAAAGGGAAGGGAAATGCATCGTCTGTTCACAACAAGACCTACAACACAATCACCCTTCAAATAAATGTCCTCCCCGACACTCCCCTGCCAAGAGTCTGCACTTCCAGGTGCGGCAACAGCTAATCCAAGCCCTATATATCTTATTAAATGACCCTCTAACAATATGTACCTGCCAAGCAAATAACACTACAGAGCCAATTCACTCAACTATTGCCCACAGGCTGCAAATGTTATGGCAGGGAACTTCCATTTAGCAACTGAGCATGGTGCAAAGCAGAGCAAGTTGCACTTGCAGAGTTACATGTGGATATCTCAAATCCTCGCACGCCCACGACGGGAAGACAGGCTGGTGCCCTTGGTGTGGAGACCGACAGGTCAGCCGCACGCCGTGGAACGTAAAATCAGGTCAAGACAAGCGACCCCGGCTCCCCGGGCCTGGCGATGCTCGTGCTCCTTGGCTGACTGCTGTCCAGCTAAGGTTGCAACAACCCTGCTCCCGAGCGAACAAACATGAGAGTTGCAGGGAGCTTCCTCCCATGACGTGGTTCCTTATGGCTATTTTTTTCTGAGAGCTTCTTTTCCTAGAGTTGGACTTAGATTCGGCTATTGACTGACTCGCTAAATGCAAGGTCCTGAGCCGTGGCAATAGAGAGTGGAAATAGGGATGTGTTTGACTTAGATGGTATCCTCTCTAGGATGTGGGCTACCTTTATACCAGCATATACAGAACCTAGCACAGCAGGGCCCCAATCCCCCCGTTTCTATATGAAGAGCAACAACACTACCGAGGAAGCTGAGCTCCAAGCACCAGACCATCACCAGTTGAATGAGTGACCACTCCTGTGCCCATACGTGTCCTCACCCCCTATGGTGCATTGAGATCCTTCACCGTGCATTGGCTAATCATCTTCCCTTAACCTCCAGAGACAGTTTAAAATATTAGTGCAATTCCACCCGTTAAGACTTGAACGTTTCCTTTTTCAAAAACGTCCAGCTAGGTCAACGTGCCACTTTCTAATGAGAGCGCCACTCAAATGAGCGAACACCAAATAAAAGGTAAATTGGAATTAGCAGGGTAGCGTGGTAGGAAGTGACAAAACTGTCCCATCAGTGCCCTCAGGGCACAGCGGAGATCCTCTGCTAGTGGTTAAGCCCAACCTTTAAAAAGAGCTTGATGTTTTTATGTTGAAGCTCCCTGATTATCAGCATCCCTGGATTAGCAAACTATATGGGGGACAAAACGAACAGGGGTCCATCACGAACACGATTTCCAGCGGTCCCTGTGACACAAGGGCGGCAACAAGCCTCCTTCCAAAAGTCAAGAGGGTCATCACGGAGCCGAGCCAGACTCGCATATCCCACGTGGGAAAATCTGCTCATGCGCACTGCAACACATGCAAAATCAAAGCTGGATCGGACAAGGAAGTGTTGCTGTAATCCAGCTGAAGCGGCTGAAATTCAGCCACTGCTCAAAACCGGCATTTCTACATTTCAAATTTGGTTTTGCCCCATGACCAAACCAAAATGGTCAGAGATGGATAACATTCAGATTCACTCTGTAACTTTTTAACCCCCTTTAAAAGGGCCTTTCTTGCTTATCTACACTGTGCTCAGTATGCTGGGTACGTATCACTTGAACTTCTCTGCTCCATCTCATCTGGCAAAGGGAAAAGATCAATTAAAATGACCGAATGCAGGCTTCAGGGCCAAGACAGCCATCGAGACAGCCACGTTTTCCAAGGATTCAATATTAAGAGTCAGAAAACAGCAAAAAGTGGGACAAGGCCAGTTCACGTTCTACATATCCAAGCTGTACAAGGCAACTCGTGCTCTGAGGATGCTGGGCATTGTGCTTCATTAGGAAACAAAATATAAGCTTTCCACTCCATTAGGAATGACTTTAGGAGTGAAAGCACATAAGACGACGACTCACCTCATCAACAATGCACTGCAATAACTGGAGAGGCTGCAATGGAAAGGAGAGAGGGAAAAAGTATTAGCCTATATGCAATATCTTTACAGTGGAGTGGAAAGAAAAAATCATTAATGCAATAAAATATAGCAAGATTAATCAACAGCAGCAAACTCTTATAAAAACATTGATGCTCAGGATGTTCTATTATTTCTAATGGTACCTAATCTAATACAGGCAGTTAAAGGTTTGCATTTTCTTCAAAATGCAATTTGCTAAGTTTAAAACAAGGCATTCAAGCATGCAAAGGAAGCAGCCATCAGGAAAAAGAAAAGTGAATTTTTTTCTGAACTCATAAAGCTTACCATTAAAGATCCCTGGTTTTTCTGAATCTGAAAAAAGGCAATATGTAATTAGCATGTCATAATCAAAATGACTCACTTGGACACATTATGATCACTGAGAGAAAATTATTGCATCGCTGGTGGCAATTTGTGGGCATGTGTTAACACAATTTACATAATGAAAATACACAAATGTTAATAGCTCGCTTCTCATTTATAGGCGAAAGTCAGCAGAATGTTAATTTCACACAACACTTTTTAGTACCCTCCAGGTTGTATTAGAATAGGGAGAAAAACCATAATCCATTTCAAAAGGCTGTTTACGATTCAGATATAAATAATGTTTTATATTGCTAGATTGTGAACACTGGGCTTAATGTTGCAATCATTGCTAATGTTATGAAGCTCACTCTTTTTAAATTAAAAACCGATTTATTTAAAATTGAAATTAAATCATAGTCAGAAATTAGAATTTTGGATTACTGCCAGTCTCTGCTCACAATCCCTTTTTTTGTGAAGAAAACTTTAATTATGTGCTTGAAGTATCTGCCGCGACTCAGGAAAAGCGTGAATGCTCCCCTTTTATCCAAGTTTCTTATGTATGCCACCACGGTTCGACTTTGACTACAAGTAGAACAATGCCATCTGTACGGCTGGAAAGTTTGGATAACTTTGTACTGGTTTTCAACAACAAAAGCAAAGACTTGTAACCAGCACTATCCGGCCCTTCCTAAATCTCAAACTGGTGTTTTGTTGGGTGGATTATCTGCTCCTTTGCAGCAGTGCAAAACCCAGCATTCACAGAATTTCGGCTAGATGTCATCATCAAAAAGATGGATCGTAACGCAAGCACCTGAAGAGAGCACAGATAACGAAGTCTGCAAACTTGGAATGAAGTTAGGAAAAAGTATTTGTACTTGGTCTGGGGGGTTCATAACACTCAACGTTATGTATTTTCTAAACAGGTAAAAAAAAAAAAGTGAGCGGCTCCTTTTACAACAGGAAAGCAAACAGCGCCCCGCTCTCTATTGTACAACATACTACTTAGTGAAAATGTTGTCTTCTGGTCTAACACAGTTTGCTTGGCTTCCCCCTTCCCATTTAATATTCTCAGTTGTATAGTGCCATGATGATGAATGTTGCAGCGCTGCCATCAGCTTTGGAAATTCTCCCCCAACAGCCAGCCAGAGGCATGATCCTCTAGTAATACTTTACAGGTAGTAAAATGTAATATAACGGAGGAGAGGAGGTTGCAAACAAACACCACAAATGTAGCAGGTACCACACAGTCTTTCACTCTGCAATAATTGCACGCAATCTTGAGCAAACAGATACGTACATCAGCTTTCCAGACCCAATTCTAATTTTCATGGAGAAAAATAGAAAATATAAATAGGTAGAAGTATTTCTGCATCTTTTTAATGAGCGCGATCATGATTTGACATGATACATGGCATGAGAAATCTTACTGCTTACAGGAGGAACATATTTCGTGAACATAAAAAGGGATCCTTTCATACTTGGCTATCAGAGGCTGAATGACAGAATTACGCTGATTCAGCTGATCAGATGAGGCTACTTCTCATTTTCCTTATAAAATGTTTTATTGCAAATGAATAGGAGGTTTAGTTTCCCATCTAAACCATCAAACGGGCAAAGTGGGAGTCATACACGCGTGCACTGGGATAATATGTAGCTAACATGAAAAAAAGCAAACTGGGGAATGTTTTTAAATTCAGAAATGATCTGATTTCAGAGCAGGGCTTAAAAATATTATTTCTAATAAAAGTTCTTAATGTTTCTGCAAAGCAATAAGGAAACACAAATAAGAGCATTACAGAATTCGCTTTATGATGTTATAACTATCCAATAGAGCAGCAGGCCCCATTTGTAAGACAGAAACACACACACACACATGCACGCACGCACACCCCACCCCCCTTACCGGATTTTATTACACAATTTTGATAGCAACATATTATTTGAGATCATCTTCATAAATTTTGCATTAAGGTAGCTGTGCCAGTACCTGGAATTGATTCAAAATGCTTAAGACACTCAATTACTTTTTAACACTGTTACCCAACGTAATGACATATCTGCTATTTCACCAGCATTTGATGATGCAACATCATTGTAATTGATTCATTTTCTCAATTAAATAAAGCTACCGTGCTTTTCTCGATGTGAATGCCACAGAGACTCCCGAGTTAGATGTATTACCTATTTTCTCTGTCTCAGATATATTGCTTGTAAGACAGCACTGTGTTCCTCCGTTAACTCCACTGGAAAATGTAATGCTACAGTCATATTTTTCAAGTTCTGAACGGCAATGCACTTGGCTGTATTTATATTAGGCATATTTTTCACTGTTAAAACTATGTTGTTTACCTTTTCCGAGATCACATTATTGCTCAGTCTCTGCAACTATAAAACAAACCTAACCAAAGACAACTTTACAGTCAATGCCTCTACTTTTGCACACAGTTCATGAAAAAGTGAAGCATCCAGTTTTATAGCACATTAAAAACAGTTTTAAAAGTACTCAACATAAAATGTTTTATCTTTTTGTTTCCTTTTTTATTTTTTTTTTGGTTCTCCTTCTGTTTGTTTCCCAGGCACTGCTGGGAGATGAAAGTTTAGGGAACAGGGTAACTCTGACAGGTCCAATGCGGCAGCCGCGGGGCAGCTTTTAGAATAACATGCCAAATACCTGCATTTAGCATGTTACCAATAAGTTCAGAATGAAGAAGCAAAAAAAATTCAAGTTAATTCAAATGGCCATTTTAAAGGTGAATTGAAGATTTGGGGGGGCACAAACCGGATTGTAATTTTTGCTCAACCCTCGCTGGAAAGACTGATGACGTTCGCATAGAAAGAACGGATGCATTACAGCAATAGACGCTTGGAAAACCCTGTTAAAGGTAGATGGAAAGATTATATATCATTTTACGACGATAAGCTTTGATGCATTAATTACCTGATAGGTCTCTTCTCAGAAATGTCAGCATGTAAATCTTTTGCCAGCAATATTTTTAAACGACAAGCTGAGGGGGTGGGGGGGTATTTAAATGCAGATACAAGAGCTGCGTCCCCAGTTACTGCTGCAAGACCTTCCAGGTCTTAACATTTTCCAAGTATTTCTTCCCCACCTGGAAGCATGTGATTTTGGGGACTTTTCGTCAGATCTTGGATGTTTTTAAAGGGATGTTTGCCTGTCCGTAAGCAGCATTTATAACACGTAAGTTAACCTGAGGAAGGGGCAGAAACACAACTCTGTTTAACTCAAATACATAAGCCTGCCCCGTGCACGCTATGTTTCTTAGCCTACAAAAAAATTTAAAAAAGAGTCACTGGTAGTTGCATAAGCTCCTCTGCAAATGGCATTCTCCATATGTCATTTTTTTAGGTTGGTTACAAATGCAAAAGTTTGCCTCATGCCTCATCTACTATTTAATCAATGCCTCTGGTTATGAAAAGCAACTTTTGACAGACCATCAGGTTACATTTCTGTCTCCATGGAGATACTTTTGACGGGAAGTGGCTGAGAAGACCTCTGCCAGTCCCTTTCACATTATATTCACAAGTACAATCAAAAGCACTCAAATGAATCCACCCTGTGCAACTCAGAGGAGTCACTGGCTATCGCTTTCATTTTCTCTTTTTTTTCTCTCTGGAACTAGGGCTGGCCCTGAGGCTTTTGCCCGAGAGATCTGCGGGTGACTGAGGTTAGATCTTCCCAAACCAAGTGCCACATTTTCTCTTTACATATATACTGCTTTTCAATCCAGTGGGTTTTTCCTTCTAAATAGAAAAGGAGATATGCGGACAAATCACGCTGCCACGATGTTAAAGGAACAGGCTGAGGTACCACACACAGTCCTCGTCTCTCCAGCGATGGGTTTGAACAGCACACTCGATTTGCTTTTAAAGTCTAGAAATGATCAGGGAATGCGTCACTACTCCCTTGACAACTTTTAGGGGCTGGAGGCAACCAAGCCACAAGGCACCTCTGCTCGGGTCTCAGAGAGAGGACGTACGCCGATTCTCTCTGCCCTGACATATTAAAGCCAGGACTTCTCATTGCATGTACAGTTTTTCTCATGTTTCCAGTTGGCCATCTTCACCCACGGCTCCATCCGACTTCAGTGAGATGCTAGACCCCCTCCTTCAGCTCCCTCTCATCACCCCTTGGAAAAAGCCCTGGGTGGAATTGCAAAAAAAACAGTGAAGTATGAAAGATGCTGCCATTATCATTTCAGGAAACCCCCCTTCCTATCATTAATTTGGGGATCGACAAACTCCAATTGCCCAGTCAATGAATGGAGCAGAGGGCAAAGCAGCAATACGTTTTGAGAACAATGGTCAAAATAAAACCCTGAAAACCAAAAGATTGTCCACAACAGCTTTTACTATTTGTAGAGGTGCACCGATACATGGGTCTGATATCAGATTGGCACCGATATAAAGTGTCTGTACTGGTAATTGGCCATATCAGGCCGATAATTTGGCCGTGCTGTGTGCAGCTGGTAAGTGGTGTGGTGGAAGGGGAGGGGGAAGGGGAAGGCGCAGGAAGAGGTGTGGGGGAGGCAGATCAAGGCCCCCGCAGTGAGGGAGGCGTGGGGCTGGGGCAGGGGCTGGGGCAAGGGCTGCCCAGGCAGGGTGGGACAGGCATGGGACGGAGCTGTGGCTCATCCAGGGGGCCTGGGGAGGTGGAGGGGGGCGGCTCCCGCTGCTGCAT
>NW_005842621.1:871408-919879 GCF_000455745.1 Alligator sinensis | reverse complement strand
CCCAGCCAGCTGGGCTGGGCAATGGTGGTGCGGGGGGGCCTATGGCAAATTTTGGGGGGGCTGCAGTCCCTCCCTGTAGCCCTACTCTCAGCGCTGCCGCCACCCGGCCCAAGCCCAGCCCGCCCTGCTGGGAACAGCTTGGTGCAGTGCCAGCCCCAGCCCACCCTGCCCTGCCCCGCCCCACTCCGCGCAGATCCAGGGGCACCCCGCATCCCCCTCCCCACCCCACACAGATCCGGGGGCACACGCCCCCCCCGTGCCCTGGATGAGCCGCGGGATGAGCAGGTAAGTGCCAAACGAGCCACCGGACCAGCAGCTCCCATATAAGGGGTATGAAAAGGTGCAAGGCGCCCTCCCCTCCAACCTGTGCTCCCTGGATGAGCCATGGCTCCATCCCATGCTTACCCCACCCAGCCCCACTTGCCCCAGCCCCAGGCCTCCCTCACCACAGGGACCTTGATCTGCACCCCCATGCCCCTTCCCTCCTCTTCTCCTTCCCCACTCCACCCTCCGCTTCCACCACATCACTTACCAGCTGCATGCAGCTCTCCACGCTGCCAGACTGGCATCGGAAATTGGATCAGTATTGGCTGATATGCCTCCTTAAAAATCGGCTATCGGTATCAGCCCCAAAAATCTCTGTCGGTGCACCCCTAACTATTGGGTATATTCTTACAGCTATATAAGCGGGTTCCTCCAGACCACTGGCACCAAAATCACACCTCAACTACATGCCAGGATTATTTAATTCACCAGTAGCCTGCAGCCACCTCTGACTGGGATCTCTTTAGCAAAGAATAGCAGCACTGTCCAGCAACCTTGAATGGGATGTGGGGGACAGGTGGGGGAGCATAATGTTGAAACTGCACATGGATTCAGGGGACTGATAGCCCCCCCACCTTCCCTATGCTGGAATATGCCCCCAACACTAGCATTAACACACTTACTCTTGTGAAAAGAAACTGGTGGATCTTTAATGGTCACAAGTGAGGAGTCACCATTTTACCTCTCATGTGAAAGGTGGCAGGCTTAGCAAAACAGCTTCTCCATGCTAATGCTGAGGCACTGTTTTAGGGTCGAATGCCCTTCCCCTCATACACAGGTTGCACCTCTGGTGTAAATGTGCAATACGTACACCGTGGGATGGTACAAGTTCAGCTAGGATCCACACATGCACAGCACGGGAAATACAGGAGTGAATTTGCCTTCTAGCTACTTGTTGCTTAACATCAGTGCCAGCGGGTGTGTCTACATGAGACGCTTACTGCGCATTAGTCTAACAACACTGCGCAGTACCCTGGCGGTTAAAAACCGTGCTAATAGCCTACTGCGCAATGTTATTTAGCTAATGAGCAGTGTCACAAGATAACCGTGTGCTGGCACTACTACAGAGTAACTCTAGTTACTGCGCAGTTAGTTAGTACTTTATTAAGCAAGGACTAAACTAAATGGGCAGTATCTAAGGCACATTAATGAACGTGTAGATGCACCCAGTGAGTAAATACAAATGCTACTCAGCCAGCGATGAGAGAAGAACATAGACAGGTATTTCAGAACACCTCTTCTATCACCCCCTACACTTCCTTGGCCCATAGTGTCTCATGGCTACGGTGGCCCTTCTCTCTAGGCCCTTCAGCCGAGGTGTTTGCTGGCAACTTCCTCATCTTCACTACTTTAGACAGGCCAAGCAGGACAGCGCCTGTCCTCAGGTAAGCAATGAGAGAAGAGAAAATCCCATTCCTTCTCTCCACTTCTAGCCACCTGCTAGGTTTGGTCAGCCTAGTCAACCCTTTAGGTTGGATGAATGGTGTGGGGCCAGTCGGCAGGCCTGATCCAGAGTAGGGCTGGCACATAGGGTGGGTCTGCAAATGCGAACTGGTGCATCAACTAGGCCCTGTGTGCCAGCTCTGGTTGCAGAGTGACCCCATGTGCCAGGACCACATCACGTGGATGCGGGGCTCCCACGGTTTGGAAGTCTGGCAGCCGGGGAAAAGCGGCAGTGGGAAACTGACAACGCCGCCAGCTGGGATCCTGCCACTGCTCCCTGCCGCTGGACTTCCAGACCCACGGGGAGACCCACTGGCCAGATGACGTGGCTCCACAGGCTGTGTCCAGCCTGAAGGCCAGAGACTGAGCACCGTTATGCTACGCCAAGCAGCACGAAGGGACCATAGGTGAACGAAGCACTATCAGGGGCACTAGTTGCCTCACCATAAGCTGCAGCACCAAGATGAATTTACTTTCTCTCCCAGCTGCTGGGACAAGGGACGTTGTTTCCCGTTGGGCCAGGCGTGTGCTGCTTCAAGATCCCCATCCCGGACACGGGAGGGGTCACCAGGCACGGTGGTCCTATGAGGCAGCTCCAAGGAAGGAAGAGGGCGACGGCACCTGGGGTCTCTCTGCAACCAGATCTGGCATCCCTAAGTTCCCACCAAACCTTAGGGAAAAAGAGACCCCATCCTCGGACCTCCGCCCTCCTGACTGAAAAATAATAATGGTGGTATCAGCAATAATCATTTTAAATGCTAGGCACAATCCATATGGCAGAAATAATTGTCTTTCTTTGTTAAATGGGACAAACAGAAGACCGCACAGCCGCAGAGAGGACGGCTCTCTTAAGGACTCTAGATGGGTAGGGCCCTCACTTCGGTAAACTTGCTCCTCAGAATAAATTTGTTCCTCGCGATGCTATAGTATTTCCAAAGCCGGTATTTATACTGGGGCTGCTGAAAAACCTGGAGGGCTCAACCTCTCTACTTGAAATGTCAGAGGAATTTGAATAAAAAGTTGAAACCTAAGAAAAGTTTGTGTTTAGACCTTTCCTTCCTCCGACAGGTCTCTTAACCTAACCCTAAACATACTGCCTGCGAACCAGGGGGTGAAATATCCTCTGGGGGAAAAAAAATTGGAAGTGATCAACCCGTTTTCTTTAACATAAAAAACAAGAACGGGCAAATTAGTTTTAAAACTGGCTGTGTTCTCATCCCTTACTGTATCCCACCCAGATCCCCCCGAACTCTTCCTAGCGATCTGCTCAATGAGTTATGGCACGTCTGAATGGGATCCAACACTTCTGTCGGCCGACGTTACATCTCTCCCAACTTTTAAATGTTCAATATGATCCTGGGGACCCTGGGAAGGGAGTAACCCCGAAAGCAGCACGGCTGAGGAGTCTCCAAGTATGCCAGCTTGATAAAATGTATTGTTAAACCTGCGATTGGCTCAAATGAACCAGATTTTTTTCTAATTAAGGAAATGGCTTTGAGCTGCGAAGGGGTTGGGTTTTTTTTGCCCACGTACTGAGCACTGTGCTCCATGCTACTTATTTTACTACCACCGCCGTAGCTGTCCTCCCTAACGATGTAAACAAATGATCCCATAGAAACGCTGGAGCAACGGGGACCGCAGACAGCAAGCCCGCCTCACCGCAGCAAAACCATTCACAAATAGTCTGGCCTCTGGTCCAGCGTACACAGCCCTCTGCTATTGCAGGTCATCACATATAAAGTCCTGGAGGACGAGTTTCCCACGAGCGCGTCGTGCAAATGACAATGTACAGCCCCGCTATGTGCATCTCCAGGCTGCGTGGGAACGGCACAGCGGCTCTGCGGGACTGTGACTCCCCGTCAGGCACAGACAGGTCCCATACTGCTTCCCACGTGCCGGCCGGCACGTGAATGGGACGAGTAATCCGACACTGAGCAGAGGGGCTCAGCGTCCCGGTGCTGCCAGGAGCGATCGCAGCTCTGTCCTCGAGAGCCGAGGATGTAACGTGAGCAAAGGGGTGCTCCAGAATCGCACCCCGTCCTGCTGGGCATTTCCAACCCTATCTTTTTGTCCCCAGATTTACTCTAATGAGCTCGGATTCAACTCTGGCCCCAAATAAGAGGGCTGATGGAGAAAGCTGTTAGCGTCTGTAAACCCCAAACGCTTTTGACTAGAAGGCAGCCAGCACTGGATGTGACAATATTTGACTTTCCCTTCAAATACTTGGTTATGCAACTTGGCTATGCAACTAACAGGCTTTATTGCTTCACCAATTGCTCCATCCACTTAAATGAATAGTAGCAGTGAATCAAGGCTCCGTGGAAAGTACATTTCCTTTAGTACGAGTCCAGGCGGCGGATGCTCGCACGCTTCTAACAATGCCTCCAAAGCAAGCTGAAGACGTCCTTTCTTTTTCCCATTGTTCTTGATCAGGAACACTCAATGGCAAATGCCCCTTCGTTTAAGGACCCTGGCTCCAATTAAGTAGTCGAAAAGGGTTTTCAAACTGTTAGCCCCGTGCTGAAAGGGCAGGGTCCTGCTCTCACGTAACAACAAAAGTCGTGTTACCTCGCTGCAACGTACTCATTCAAATGGCAAACGTTGCAAGATGTGAACAATGATGCCTAAGCTGCTGACAGCCTCTGTAAGCTGGGGTCCTGACCCTGCACGCATCTCTGCGGCTGCTTTCCTGCCAGCATTTCAGCAGTCCCATTGCAGTGCGAGATGTAAAGCGGATTTCAGGGACGCTACAGATGTGCTTTGAGAAAAGCCAACAAAGTTGGAGGACTGCTGTTAACATGTGAAGAAACACGCTCCTCCACCGGCACCGCATCCTCCACTAAAAATTCACTCCCCAAAATTCACAAGATGAGAAAAGCAGCAGACACCGCGGCGTTATAAGGCTGCCTGCAACGACTGGAGTTAGAAAGGAATCCCATTACTGAGCTATAATTAAAGATCACAACTTTATACTACATGTGGAAAAATGCCGTAGATTAGGGCATACATCTTCCCCTATATATCACACCTACTTATTCCATACCTTTGGATATTGCAAAGATATTTATATGATTCATTTGATCTTCCGTTCCTGTAAGCAATTAAATGATGTGGTTTATTATACCTGTAGCAGCTTTCTATTTGTTCCAAAGTGCTTTCTGACAGATATCCCTACATTTTCACACGAGGAAAAACCCACAAAAAAAATTAAAAGCTGTCCAAATCCTCCAATGAAGCTTCAGAAGAGAAGCACGGTTCGTGACTGAAGTTAGAAAACGAGCAAACAAGCAAAAAACTCGATGTCTGAAGCACTTGCAGGTACACTGGGTAATGATACCTTCAGTGCAACCTGCATGCAGAAATCAATTCAGAATTTAAAAGAATGGAGGATTCCTACTAACACTTGCTATAATTTGTGCAATATATTATAAATGCAGAAAATACTGTGCGTGAGGGACCCCGATCTTGAAGATATTTTATAATAATTCAACAGGAAAAACCTTACCATTTTAGCATTAGCATTTGAACAGTGTTTAATGCCTTTTAAATGGTTCAATACGATGATGTATGTGGAAGATACTACACATTTCTTTCTTACTAGGAAACATGCTGTAACCAACCTTCAATTTATTCTTACAAAATAAATGAATGCTTAAATGACATTTCTGTCAATTGAAAAAGCAACAGTAAAATATCTTCTTTACGTGCCAAGTTAAACTAAATATTTTTTCCTTGACAACCTGCTTACATTTAAATGAAACCAGACCAAATTTGGTCAATAGTATGGATTACATGTAACAAAAAGAACCTCAGACCATGCTAATATAGGGATCAGAAAGCCACAACTTCATTTAAAACCACACAATTATTCAGCAAACTAAGATACAGCAAATAAATTAATCTGTTTTAAATGGAAGTGCTTGGACAAGTAGCTTTTTAACCTACAATTAAATCTCACTAGCAGAAATCACAACGAGGGAAGAATCTGCTGAAGCCAGGCTAAAAACCGAATCTTGTCAAACAAAATCTTTTGGTATGCGAAATTAAAACACGTTTGCAAAATCAATTCCTCCCGACCCCGGGTGAGAGCCTCAGCCCCTGCGTGCCGGCACAGCTGCAATCTTTCCAAAGGGACTTCAGCGAAGGATCTGCCCCAAAAATGTGCAGCCTACAGTGCAGCAGCTCCCTGCTGCCTTTTCTACGGGGGAATATGGTGAGAGCCCAAATCTTTCCTGAAGAGTAAGCAAAAGGAGGATTTAATTCACTCACCATGCTTTGGGCTTCTGCACTTTCCTACACAGTGAACCCATGGCAAGACTGTAGCGCATGCATTCTTGGGCTCTGAAATGTCCTATTATTCACTTATGTTTTCCTTGCACTGGGATTTAAGAAGGTCTCTTCACGGAGACAAGTAATATGTCATCATTTTGTGCAGCTAACAGGCCTGACAGTCTTGTCTCTCTGAGTTAGGGATATGAGAGCTCTGATTCTCACGTTGCTGGAAAAATCAAGGTGGAAAGGGTTGGCAGAAAAATAAAGGGGGAATAATCCAACTCGGAGCAAGTTCTTCATTAATTCACCGACTTGACTTTCCAGCAATTATTAGATTATCTTTTGCCACAGAATTCTCTTTCTACCAAAAAGCAGCAAACAAAAAAGACCCCATAAAATCACGACACAACCAGCAACTTAAATAAGATCTTTCTTACTTTCACTCCATTTTTGAATATCTTATTTAAATATGTAGCTTATGTGGGGGGTTTTTTTTTTGGGAGGGGGGGTGGTTTTGTCATTTTTTTTTTAACAAACGTCATCTCTATTCACCATTTCTCTGGTCTTTTTGATCTTTCTTTTTTTTCTACTTATCATGTTCTTTATCTGAAACAGATTTTTAACAGATAATCTTGATCATTATAACAATATCTTGCTTGCATTTTATTCAAATAATTCTTAAAAACAGCTTAAAAAGCCGTTTGGAATAACATCAAGCTCGCCATCAATCAAATGAAAAAATTCCGCTGGCGGTTGTATAAACATCAGATCAACTCTGATGTCTTCAAGGATTTCAGAGTGAACCATAAAAAACTCCATTAACTTCTGACAAAGAATGCAAATTAATCACAACATGGGGTGAAATGAAATTAAAGGCTCTTTTCTAATCAATGACAAGGCAGGATGAAATATTTGTTACTCTCTCTCTGCATTCAGGCGGCGTGGATGTTTGCACTTTCCCTGCGAAGCCCAAATGCAAGGTGTGAGCACAGATTCACCCACAGTAGCTGTTTAGCCCTCCCCACCCCCAGAGCTATCTGCTTACAAGTCGCGGAGATTCACAAAACACACTAATCATCTGAATCTCAGGTGCATCCAATTTGTTATTCACACTCTCCCATGCCAGTGAAAAGCCTGGCGCAGACAGATGCACCAGGAACCTTAAATGACAGTTTTGGCCTCCGGAAGTGCGATCACTACAGCAAAATCTAGTACAGCCTCCAGGTGAAATGTCTGGAGCTCCATATGGAGCAGGGAAAATTAACAACAAGATGAAAATCGCTGCAGCAGCGGGGAGTCTGAATTTTTTGAAAAAAAAAATGAAATTTAAAGATGAGGAAAGAGAAGTAATAAATTAATGGGGTGTGAAAACATTCAAAGCTTTACAATACCAGGGGCACTATTTGCTCAGATTTGGGGGGGGGGAGGGGGGGTGGAGAAGGGAGGGAGGAGGAAGGGTGACTCTTTTTTTTTTTTTAAACTTCAGGTCATTTTGATGTAATTTATTAACTACGGGATGGAATTGAAGCCAAAGGAAGAAGCCCGTTTCCATCTATACAAAAAGTGCTTTTAAATACAGTTGCTCAAATCTGCACTTTCCCGTCGTTTATTAAATCCCTTGCTACTGAGGGCTGCCTCTTTCTTCAGAGCGTTTTCCCTAATGGACGTATCATCCTTTTAGCACGCTGCATTGCCACAAAGTTTGAATACAAGCCGAGAATATTTAGCGGGCATGTCTTTTCATTTCTCCTAAATTGCATTATCATTAAACAAGCCATTGCCCTCTCCCATGTTTTTATTTAATCTACTGAATTGGGATCGACGTGATTAACTGCACATCTCTCAGTTTGGTCAGACACCGCACGTCTTCAGAGTTTCAACGAAATAATCAAGTGAAAATGCTGTGACGTTCCATGGCCTTTTAGGTATTTTATTTTACAGGGGTTTCTATGTAGATCCCCTCTGCATCGCATTACGTTTCCGTTAAACTTTTCAAAGAAATGTGAAACTTAGTTACCCCAAATGCCCGCCTTGGTTATCTAAACGGACCAGCCTGCAGACGCACTCCTGGTTGGGGAGAGGGGATTTTGATTTCATTTTTAAATGTTTACATATGAAAGGATTTTGATTCTAAAGAGCCTGTTTTTCCTCTGCGTGTGTTTTTGTGTGCACAATTCCCATTAGTGTTAATAGAGTTATGCAAACACATCAGGGGAAGAATATACCCGTAAGTGCTTATGTTTATATCCACAGAAAATCCTATGAGCGTCATACTCTACTTCTTCCAAAAGGAATTTTACATTACAGCAAACAAGTAACAGCACATTTGCAATAATGTGCCTGGAAAAAAAAACCCCAAAAAACATTAAGCAATTCAGAAATTTACTGGGTTTTCAAGAGTTTGCTTTTACAAAATGTATGCAATGGCAGAAGCTGTCCTACTTATCACCTATTTGATATTTTCTTGTCTCACCTGACACTTTCCTGAGCTATAAAGCCTGCTAACACATGAAGAGCGCATCCCCAAAACACTCATGCGCCGGAGCATTGCTGCTCACGCAAGGTGGTGTTTGCAGCTCAGGTGTCTGCAGGATTGGGCCCTCTGTGCAAACATATGATTAAATAATGCTAATGTGACAATTAAGCGAATGTTTGTAAAGCGAGTGCTTATAAAACACTCTGAAAATGAAAAGTGCTAAGTATTGTCAGTAAAGCTTTCCACTAGCAGCCAGGAAGAGCCATCCTTTCAGATCACTGGCATATCAGTAAAAAAAAAATAAAAAAATACAGGGGCAAGTTAACCTTTGCCATGACTTGGACCTCAGTTGGTTTCTATGTGCTCATAATATTTATCCATAACATTTTTTAACGAGGAGTAAAAGAAGAGAAGCTGGCATGGCTGTCAAGACACGAGTCTGTCGAGAACAGGGACGGCTCTGGATACATATTTCCGGTTGCCCATTTTTGATAGAGAAGTAATGGCTCCAAGATGCTTCGGGACAAAGTCTGTAAACACTGATCCATGCGATTAACTTCATTCATGTGAGAAGGAGGGCTTCGGCAACTGCATGATTGTAGGAGGTAAATATGATTTTGGACCGTTTTAAAATAACGCGTAGCAGCCGCTCGCCAGATCAGAATGGATCCGTAGGTCCGATACAATCAACCATAAAAGTACGCAGGTACGACACACGCCGCTTATATGAAAGAGCCTGATGAAAAGTAGTTGCCCGAAATGCTTAGAAGCTACATTTTAAAGCTGACCTCTGCAGCTATTTGACTTTTTAAAAAACAAGGCATGCATGACAAGTTGCGTCCTACAAGACTCTCTTGTGAACCCAAAGATATTTAATCAGGAGAGGAAAAAAAGCAACTTAAATAGATTTCCATATGTTTTGCTCCTCGCGAAAATATGTCAACACTGCTTTTTATAATGCCAGGAGATCGTCATCTGGTATAGTAACATTACAACCCTTGATGAACGTGGTGTCTCAAACTGCAACCACCTAAAATCAGTTTTGATCTACGTTTATAAGCCAATGTCTAAAATTGGACACAGGGATACTCTTAACTATGCCTGCATACGGAGGATTCCCTTGCGCAAGAAACTCTTTTTCTATTTCTTCGCTAAGGAGAGGCTTACTTTTGAAATGTGGATAAAAACCTCCGAGGCATGTTCTGCTAAACAATTCAAACTACTTTTTATCCATAGGAGGAAAGAAATACTTTCATCCGTAGAAAGAGAGAATGTGAACGACTAGCGTATTTCTACATATGCAGAATCTTTTTTAGAAGTCCATAAAAGTGTCAGGAGAATTTGCTTAAAACAGCTTATAAAAATGGAAGAGAGAATGAGTCCCAGCCTATTATTCAATAACCATGTTTGTGAGGCATCTGCATAATCTAACCATGCATAAATTAGTATGTGTAATACAACAGTTATTTGCATAATAATAGCAAGTTAATAGATGCTTAAAGAGCACAGACCAACACCACCTTTAAATCAGACATGCCTCCAGGCACTCTGGTCTGTATAGACCAAGATGCTTGGAAAACATTGTTCATAAAACATATGAAAACATAAAAAAAACACATTCAAATCATTCATTTTACCCCCTGGACACTCCACTTATTATTATTTTTTTTTTCTCCAGAGGAATAATTTTAAGAATGACAAGACAGATTTTCACTTTGGAGTCTAACATCCATCTTGCAATAATGCTTTGAAGTGGCTCCCAGAACTGTTTCTGAACTGGCCATTGTTACAGGGGCCTCGTGGTTTTTAGGGTTAAGTATCTAGAAGCCAAAAGTTAAACACCATGAGAGAGAGCAGGATTTTTCAGCAATGCTCACCCTGGGCCTAACTCAATGAACCTGATGGAAAACCTCCCCAATAAGTAGTTAGACCAGTGCTGAGTTTGAAAATGTCGCCATATTTTCAGAAAAATAAATAAATAGGCACGTTATTAGATCCTGCCAAGAGATAACATTAAAAAAAAAATCCAAAACATTTCATCCACACCATATGTTTCATTCCTGAGGGTCTTAAACCATTTTGACTACATTCAAACTGAATTAAAAAATGGAAGAGCTAGCCTCCCCCTTGCTATAAGAGTACCACTGGTAATATCAGAGTATTTAAATGCTTTAATCTCACACACACAAAAAAATCATCATCATCATCTCCAACTTCTTAAGAAGGAAAAAAAAAATCTAGAATATGAGAAAAAAAATAAAGAAAAATCAATAGAGACTTCTAAATGACTCCTTTAAGAAACCACTTTTCAATTTAACAGGACAGATTTATTTGTATGTGGCTCAAATGTTCACAATCGCTCTCTGCACCTTCATACATAGGAATGAATGTCACAGTGGCAAACGGCAGTAATGAACAATCTTACCTGAGGATATGGAAACCTCCCAAGAGCAAGCTGGGAAAGAAAATAATATTTGTCTAGTTATATAGATTTGCATGGAGGGCGTACTTTCTTAAAGAGAGAAAAGTACTCAACTCTCACTATTGTATAACCCGCCAAAACCCCCCCAAAAAACCGTGAGCAAAAGTAATCCTGAAACGTCGTACGAGCTGTATTTAGAATGGAGTGGTTCATAACAATTCCTCTTTGTTTATGCACCAAATTAACGTCTGGTGATAAAGTCTGAACATTTTGGTATCCGTCTTGCTCGACAAAAAGTGTGCACCACCTGCTAACGTTGTGTTGCATCCTGAGAGCTCCTTAAATTAAACCGCTGAGTCTCAACTGTAAGGGAAATGACACTGAGCTTTACTGATTATCTTGCCAACACGTGGGTACCCATACAGCAGTCACTAAACTCCCCAAGTCCTGTCTTGGCACACGCTAGGCTCCGCGTAAAACCTGGGTCATACCAGAGGTCAACCTCTGCCTTGCTGCTAAAGTCTTGGCCAAGAAGTGAGACTCCATGACAGCACACAATGCATTTGTTTAAAATATATTCTGGATTACGTAGGAACTAGATTAGCTATGACTCCTTTGATTTGAAACAGGTACTATGGAAACAGTAGGATCACTTATGGAAAGGCAAAGTTTTGAGGCACTTGCAAAAGAGGTCACATTTTTGTCAAGTAGCCTGTTACATACACGAGGAGGCAACCCAAGAACAGAGACGTCATTATAACCGTGGCCGGTTTGATCCGTAAAAAATTTCTATGGACACGCAAAGACGACAAGGTCCAAGAGGCCAACTAGATGCACACAATAACTTTGCATACGTGTATTTATTGAATATGCACATCAGTTATAGGAGCTGCATCTCTTAATCTTCATGCATCCCTCTGGAAACTAACCCTAGTCATTCTTACGTATCATACAAGTGGATCTTGACATAATGACTAAGATGGAGTTGTTATGGGCCATCATATCGACATGGTGTCACTTAAAGGTCCTGACTAGCAATGACACGACGAGACAGGAATGCCTCAGAAAAAACCTGTGCTATATCATGCCATTGACTACAGATTATTGCTGTCATTCTAGGCTTTTATTCAGATTTTTTTTTAAAGAAACTGCCACTTACCAAAAGAAAGCAATGCAACAAAAACGGATGCAAAAGACTTGATGAAAAGTCATAAGGAAATGAAAATGAAGACCCTCCACTGATGTGAGAAAGTTCTTCCTAACAATTTTATCCTTCAACTTGACTGGATCAGACCGCAGGTCCATCTTGGACTGTATCTTGTCTCAGACCATGGCAGAGTAGGTGCCGAAGGGGAGGAGAAGCAGATCATGTCCAGAATTTCCCATTCCTCTTCCACTGCAGCTTCCAACCTTGACTGGTTTAGGGCTGTTGCAATTCAGAGGTGGCATCCCTATTTACCATGTTCAAGATCAATGGATGGACCTTTCTCTTAGAAGCTGGCCGATCCCCTTTTAAACTGGGCTGAACTATCCAGACTCCTCAACCTTGTGGCAACGAGTTCCAAAAGTGAACCCTCCTGGCCCAAATCACACCTAAGACTCATCTCTACCCCACAGCCCAGCTGCTCGTATCCACACTAATCCAAGACTAACTTCACATCAGAGCCGTGGTGAGCAATGCAAACCTCAACCTTCTCCACACCGAGGAAGTCTAAGCAAGTGTAAGACCTCTTTTAGCTCACTTCCAATTAGGGATGTAAACGGTTAAACGGTTAAATGGCAATTTATATTTAAACCAGTTACCGTTTACCATTTAGTGACCTCTGGCAGAAACAGCCCCAGCCTCTCATGTCTTCATTGTGTGCCCAGTACTGCGCGGGCTCCTGGCGGGGAGCTGTAGGAGGGGGGCGGCAGGTATGGCCAAGACACTAGGAGACACTGCCCAGCCACGAAGCCACAACTTCCCTTTGCCCCCACCGGCAGGGGCTGGGTCTATGGTGCCCAGATCCTGCTGCCATGGGGAGGGAGAGAGAAAAGTGCTGTCCCCCTTCCCCCCCCCGAGCATGGGCAAGTCCTTCCCGCTGCAGCAGTGAGACGCCTGGCCCCACAGTGGGTCTGCCTGGTCCTCCCACAACAGCGGGGTCCCAGTAGGGCGATGGGCTCCCTGCGCCTCACTTGTGCCGCTGCAGCCTGGACCTAGAAGGCTCCTCTGCATTGCAAAGCCAGGCCCTCCCCAGCTCACCATGGGTGGGAGTGGGGGGTCCGGTCCCCGCAGGCCAGCCTCTGCTGTGTGTGCTGCATCCTTCCCCCTCCCACCCATGGTGCTGGGGCTGGAGCAGGCGGTGCCAGGTCTGAGGGGTTGCCGCTGGTCCCTTGTGTGGCGAGTGCAGCCCCAGGGTGTTCCCGAGGGGCAGCAGCGCAGCATCTCCAGTCTGGGAGGCCACTGTTGCAGCACTAATGCTCCTCCCTGGGATCCCTGCTGCACCACTGCCCCTCGGGAATGCCCTGGGGCCGCACTCACTGCACAAGGGGCTGGCCGTGACCCATCAGACCCAGTGCTGCCTGCTCCAGCCCCGGCGCCATGGGTGGGAGGGGGAAGGATGCAGCACGCACAGCAGAGGCTGGCCTGCCCCAGTGGGACCAGACCCCCTCTTCTCCCAGGGTGAGCTGGGGAGGGCCTGGGCAGCAATGCAGAGGAGACTTCCAGGTCCAGGCCACAGTGGCACAAGTGCTGCAGGAGGCACAGGGAGCCTATAGCCCTGCCCGGGACCTGTCAATGCGGGAGTGGGCAGATCCATCTCGGGGCCGGGAAGCTCGCTGCTGTGGCAGGATGGCTGCCTGACTCCTGCGGGGGTGCCCAGCCTCTCCCCCTTCCCAGGGGCGGCAGGATCTGGGCACAGGAGAGGTCTGCAGCCCCTGCTCCAGTGCCAGTCCTTGCCCATGGGGGTGAGGGGAAGCCCCAGCTCTACAGCTGGGCAGTGCTTCTTCGTGGCTCAGCTGCACCCACCATCCCCACCCACAGCTCCTTGCCAGTGGCCTGGATCCTGAGCAGCGCCATGCACATGGTGAAAACATAAGGGGCCAGGGCCAGGGCTGGGGCCGTTCCTTCCAGAGGTCATTAAACTACATATGCACGATTAGTTAACCGTTTAACCGATATAGTTAGAGGAGATTAAACAGATGTTTTCTTTAACAATATTTACATCTCTATTTATATATCCACCGAGACTATGCGATGCTGTACAAAGATCCCCCGGATGGCCGCGAACACATGCTCCCCTGTAACAGTCTGGTCACCAAAGTTTATGGCCCAGACAACTGCGCCATGCAAGAAGGTTATATTGCTTCTGGTTTGGGGCCAGCGTGCACGCAGAGCAAGTGTGGGCATCTCTGCCTAGCGCTGCCGTGTGCCACAGAAATATACCACTCATATGCTCTGTCCTCCATGGCTACCTTCGTTTGCATGCTTTGCATGACAAAACTTCTACCATTTTTGCTTCTGGTACAGAGGTCACTCAGCAAAAATCTCCCCCTCCCCATCTCACATGCAGCCAGGAGGAGGAGGATGGGATTACTATTTATTCCTCTCTTTTCTGTCTGCTTCACAGGTTCTCCTGCTCCATCCTTTCTAAGCTAGTCCCACACAGACAGATACTGCACTGGGACATAGAGAGCTGGCCCATGAGCTAAAAGACATCGTCTCACAGCCTCACAGGACTATTTAGCCTTGCTTCATCATCTTGCTTCCAACTTCAGCGATCTTCACTCATTCCCAACCACTCTCTAGACCAGGGATGGGCAATTATTTGGGCCCGAGGGCCACTTAAGGAGTTTTAGTGAGCTGTCGTGGGCCACATCAGCACCCCATTCCTCCCCTCCAAATTGCTCACCAAAACTTCCTAAGTGGGTCTGCTCGCCCACAGCCGAGCGGATGGGATGGGATGGGGCTGCAGGCGGGTGGGAAGTGCCGTCCAGGAGCAGCATCTGGGATTGTGGTGCAGTGACAGCACAGGGCCAGGGCCAGGAGCAGGGCTGATCCACGATCTGCTCCCCTGATGGGCATCGTTTATGTGGGCAGGGGCAGGCGGGGAGCAGATCATGGCTCTGCCCTGTGATTCCAGAGTCTCCACGGAGGCTGGCCAGGAGCCGTGTGGGAAGGGCGCGTGACCAGGTGGACGAGATGGGGCCTCACGTGGGCAGGGAGCTGCGTCTGGGTGGATGCGGGTCCAGGCCTGGGGATCTTGGGGTGGTAACAGTGCAGAGCCGGGGTCTGGGGCAGAGCTGCAAACTGCTCCCTGCACGTGGAAAAGGCACCAGTCGCAGGGATGTGCGAGAGCAGATCACAGCTCTGCCCTGGCCCCGGCCCCATGCTGTCACCACCCAAAGATCCCACCCCATGATCCCAGTCCTGCCAGCCTGTCCCGCTCCCAGACACCACTCCCTGCCCATCTGCAGCCCCATTACATCTGCCTGGCTGTGCCTGGGCCGCCACGCCGCCCCAGCCCCGCTGTTCGCCCGGGGCTGCGGGACCTGCTGCACGCACCCAGGCAGAGCCAAGGGACCAGCTGCAGCCCAGACAAAACGCCTTAGTGGGCCAAATTTGGCCCACGGGCTGTATTTTGCCCACCCCTGCTCTAGGCCATAGTAACACAGCCCAGCTTCCTCAGATTTACACTATGCTGGCTTGCACTGCAAGATTTTGCCAGCATATTTTAGGTTGGCTAGATCAAAGACCCTCACTGACCTGCTGTGGATACACAGGATCAACCAAATAGCGCTTTTGCCAGCAGAGCTAGTACTATTTGGCGGGCCGTGTAGGCAACACTGGCACAAAGCCCCTTGTGCTGGTGTGCAACAGCGGCAGAGGCTCTGCAGCGCAGCGTGGGAAGTCCCTCAGCTTTCGGGAGTATAGCACAGTCTTCCTTCTCCTCCAGCAGGAGTCACTTTTTCACACGACCTTCAGAGTTGCTAGCATCTCTCGGTGGCAAGCGTAATGCCCGTGACATTAAGGACTCAGCACCGTGTCCGTGCTAACTGAGAAACCCTTCTGCTCAAGGCACCCTGGAAAGAGCCCACGAGAAAGGAGCTCTAACTTTGCTCACTTTCAGGGCCTAAGACTTATCACTGCTGTAGTTTTCTGTGTTTTGAAGAAGATAAATATGCATCTCATGATCACGATACGCCAGAAGCAAAGCAGCAGGTATACGTGTAAGGCTAAATCCTGTCTCCCTTCCCTATGCAGGCAACATGCTCCCTGGCCTCAGTCATGACGCTAGGCTCTTCATTCCTCAGTCCAACGATGGACGCCAATGGGAGCTGTGCCTATCTGTGGGCGGAAGGATTTGACCCTCAGGGTAGCAGGATCATTGTGGAAGAAGCCATTTCCCTGGGAAGCATCAAAACATGATGCGTGAACAGATGAAGTAGCTTTGACAACAGCAACATAGAGGAGGAATATGAGAATACGTGGGTTTTTTACAGACACAACCGACTCCACGGGCAGCTGGGCACCCAAACAACAGCGCGTAGCACGGGGGCGCTCTGCGCCTCCTCGAGCCATCGCGCCAAAGAGTTGCTTCCCCTCTGCCGCCTCCCCCTGCCCACGATTGTCAAGGTATTATAAATTAAGAAACTTACCAAAGAGTATGTAATCTTCTCTGAAATAGCCTGCAGATATGTCACTGTACTAAATGTGTTTCAGATTTAATGAAGCTTTAATGTCCTTTTTAATTTTGCCTGTTTCTATATCACCAGGGGTCGAGCAAGGCAATCAGCACTCAAGAGGGTGGTTTGGTTTAAAACTAGGAAAAACTCATTTGCTTATGAGTTGCACTGTATTTTCTTAATTAAATTTACTGAGTAAAATGGTTTAAGTTCAGCCAACCAATGACCTCTATATGTAGATTTAGATTTATAAATAGGGTAACAGTTAAAGTAAAGGGGGTGGAAAAAACCCTCAAAAACAAACAGATTAGACTCACAGCAATAGGAGTTTTGTGCCCTTTATTGTCTTTACTAAAGAAGTCATTTAAATATGAGCAGCATAAGCCTATAAAGAAAGCGAGACAGAGAGAAAGAGCAAGCCGAGGCAGGGGCACAAGCCCTCAATCCAAACATCCCTTTCTCCGTCCTTTCCATTCAAAGGAGGGGACTGGGGAAGGCTTAACATATTTTAAATACTGGTGGGTTTAAAAGTGAAACTCTGACTCTTCGGGATGAGGGAAGTGATACGTGTGGGACTACAGAGGAGAAAAAGGAACGAGTTGTGGCCGAGGGTCCGATTCTCATTTACAGTTCCTTCATGCAACAGCAGAAGCGTAAGGGTCCCTAAAAGTGGGTATAGATAACATAACCAGAGTCAAAGGGTCTCAGTGGAAATGAGAATCGGGGCCCTGAGAGGATCTATCAAGCCAGGGATATATATTTTCAATCAATAGTCTTCGTCAGTGTTGCTGTAAAACAACAGCATACCCCCCCGTTTCACTGCTTAACGATCTGCTAGCCACACAAGTGCCATACTGCTGTACTCTTGGCTTAAATACACTAGCATATGAGATAATTAATTAATTCATTAAATTAAAAACTCCCGCAGATATTTCACTGGTCCTGCAACATAATGCGTGCTCACATAGATACTCCTTCCAGGAACGTTCCCATTTGTAGAGTTTAGCAGAACCTCCCGTGTGAGCCAAGCCGGCGGGATCGGGGTATGTGGCCACGGCCATGTGGACGCACTAATCTGTGGCGAATCGCGCCGTCCTGATTAAAGAGCTGGAAACACGTGACCCAGTGACACAGCAGCTGCAAATTTACCCTTGAACGAATTGGGGGCAGCTCTCTCATGCTTGCCAAACGCCTCCCTTTTTCATGCGTAGCCCGCTCACGTGTGCACGGCCACCGCGATGTGTGTTGCTCCGGGGGCAAGCCTCAAGCGTCACCACTTTCTATGTGCCCAAGGCCTTACTGAAGGACTAATAACAATCAACATAAAAAATACCAAGTGTCGAACGGATATTTGGACAATGATTTGAGCCACGCAGGGTTTATTTTGGCCGAGATCCTTGGGGCAAGACACACACACGTAGGGGAGATTGTTTCAAAAGCAGGAAGGGATGGTAGGTACGTGGCTCCCATTGACAAATCGAGAGGAGCAGGGGCCCTCGGTCCTACTTGCGCTTTTGAAGAGGAACCTGGCTAAGGTCCCCGATGCCTCAAGAAGGCAAAGGTGGGGTCTCTTCTGGTTTTAAATATGCCGATAAACTGAGGCAGAGAGCATCTGAAGGATTTACTGAAGTCAGTTTGCAGCTAGAAGCAGAACTCGGCCATCTAAGAAACCTCCTCCTCTGACCACCAAATGGTAGGAATTGATACTTGATTATAAAAGCTGATACTAAGATGATAAGAAACAAAATATGAGGTGCGCACAACTCTTAAAAGTTAGCACTGTCACTGGGCTGCGATGAGCAGTCCCCATCGCGTTCAGAAAGTAAGCGAAGGAAGGAACTTGAGAACATATTTTTAGGACACCCAGGCTATAAAGTTTCCTACTTCGATTATTGTCTATGTTGTGCAAGTTGTTTTTTAATTTACAGTTATACTGAAAAGCACGGGATGTTTTTATTCTTAATTTAGACACATTCCATGTTTCTCAGCATAACTGCAAATTGAAAATAAGCACTTACAATATCGCTAGTGATCTAGCTGAAGGAGGACTTTATAGTCTGAAATGTTCTAAAATTTGTTCTTAATTACCTTGTGCACATTTTACACAATTAAATTTCCATCTAAGGATTTTGCATTTAGATTGTGCACTGCAGTTAAACCCTCATTTTATGGAAAAGCAGCCGCCACTTGCGAACATTCAGACATAGGAAACTTTAAAAATCAGACTTAACTACTGGATTACATAAAATTCCCTAGGTGAGATTTCATTTCAAGACCAATTTATACATTCCTAGATAGATGGCTTAAAATCACCTGGAACTCTGCCGGTAAGGACCTTAATAAATATTAAATACCTCAAAAACTACCCTAAGATTTTTCTTCCCTTCTCATATCAATTTTGCTGTCCTCTTATTGCACAGTAAAAAAAAAATCCAAGAGGATATAACAGCAATTTACCAGCGTTAAAGTGCTTCTGAGGTTAAACTGACAACAAAGAAGAACAGAAACACAAAGCATCTTGAAGTAGGGTTTCAATTAAATGTGCAGGATTTAGTAATGCAGGACGAAAAAAGAGTTACAAATTAATTTAATCTTCTGCCTATAGTTTGCAGCTGCACTCCAAAGCGTCTGGGGCTTAAGAACAAAGCCTTGAAAGGCCTCAGAGTGAGGAAAGCTTCAATTTTTAATGTATAACGCCATTAGCTGATAACTTGTGGAATCTGCGACCCCTGCGGAGGGGCATAAGTGCGAGAAACAGAGACTGATGAAGTGACATATTTGTTCACGTCTAGAACTATGAGAAAGAAGGTTATTACTAATACCATCAGGCCCAACAGAAATATGCCCTAATAACCTTTGGGACGTTTCTGGGTTGGAGCAGATGAGTTCGAGATCTCTCTACATAAAATATATTAAAAACCAATGCCTAATTCACCTTAATTAAAGATAATTAGTTTCACTTTTACTTCTTCTAAATATGCAGCGAAGTGCAGGAACTTGCGACTGAAGATCACTAACTCCAACCCTGCCTCGTTGGCATGTTTCTTCCAACCTGCAAGTCGTCTAAACGGCCAGGTCTCAATATTTGGTTCTGATTTTGAATGACCGTGTTGTGTCTTATCCTAAAAAGAAAAATAATGTGTATAGGTAACACCTCTACTCCGTTTAGGTCTAAGCTGCAAACCCTCAAGCACGCGCAGAAATCGCATGGACAGTCCACAGATGGCTGTTAAACTACTCGGGAGAGTAAAGGCACCCGCGCTTCCTAAATTAGATCCGCAGGAAGTAAGAGTGCTTGAGACGATCTATTTTACCAAATACTAATCACTGAGCTCTTAACTCCCAGCTTTACTGTAACAGGTTATAAGATATTAGAAAAGATGAAGCACATGCCCCGTTCTCATTGAAAACCTATGGACCAAATTGCAAACTCATTTATGCCGGGGCGAATCCCGACCCATCCCACTGAAGTCATGCAATGGCTCTGGCTTCCGGAGGTCAGATTTTGGCCCGTGGCATTTGCCACAACAATCTAGTAGTAATAATAATAATACAGAAAGGCAGCTGAGGCTGATAAATATCTCCAATATTTTTTTTTAACTGGAGATTGGTTTATTACACAGGGTGAGGGAAGGTGACATTAATCTATATTATATAAGCATATATATTACGTGCGCCCACACTTAATGCGGTTCCTTTAATTGTTCATCCATCTATCTGCTCAGGTATCTAACTGCTTTATTTATTTCTCTGTTACAAAGATTGCCCGCTGTGGCCTAACTGTGAGTGCTGGAAAACATGATACATTGAGGTCTCAACCTGGGCAAACTGTACCTAAACTTACACTTTATTGCAGCTTAGTTCACAATCTTCACCTAATATAGGGTTACATCCCAGTGCAGCAAGCGGATAAATCATCCTGGAATATTACTCTGGCTAAGTTTAGCTGTGAGTGGAGCATATGTGCTTCCGAGTCACTGAAGCAAAGGCCCATAAAATACACTAATTACTGGAAGTTATGGTCACTGAGTGATTGATAGCGCTCTGCAAGGCAACTTCCTCATTTTCAGCTATTCTGACGGGCCTCATCCGACACAGAGCAATTATTAATTCATGACCCAACCCTCAGGCATTGGTACCTTTGCTTCTAATTCTGCTACTACAAAACTACAGCTTTGGCTGGACACTGTCTTTCTTCCTCCTCCTGGCTGGGTAAAGATGGCAAAAGTGGAGTCCGTGAGGACTGCCATTGTTGGGCTAAATTACCCAAGGAAGCGCAGGGCAGAAATCCAGGCCATATTTTGTTGTAGGAGGCAGTTGTTCCCAAAATGCTTTGCCCTGTACACATCTAATAAAAGATGCCTACACTAGAGGGATCTTCTTCAATAATAAGAAAAAAATTTTTACTTGAACTTGTGAGCCAAATCCTGCTCCTTTTAACCATAGCTAGCCTGTGCGACCAAACCCCATGCACAGGGAACACAAGGGATTGTCTATATGAATAAAAGATGCCACAAAACCACTCTTTAATAATTTAAAGTGACAAAGCTTATTGCAAAAAAAAAAAAAAAAAAGAGGAAATGGGTTGTTTCTTTTTTAGATAAGTCCTGGGTTGACAGTTCCCACTAAACAGGTGTCTGCTACTTAAAAAAAAAAAAAAAAAATTAAAAATACTACTGTTGTTATCAGCAGCCTCAGTAAAGAGACCAGACATGCAGGATCCCACGGTGCTCTCAGCTACGGAGTAAATTCAGGGTAAGAACGGCGAGCGGGTGTGGAAACTGAATTACCCTCTCACCCCTGACGTGGGTCCCAGCAGATTAAGGTTTAGATTAAGGTTCTGGTACCTTGGTGGGCAATAAAGAACTGTATTACCAAAGGCCATGTTGCATCTTTGCCGGGCAAACAGGATTTTGGTCTCTGGGGCTCTTAATCCAGTATGTTTATAAGTAAAAAAAACCCCCAACAACCCCCCCTCCCTCCCCACCCCTCCTCCCCCTGAGCTCTGCGTATACTATAATTATTACAGAGTGATTTGCAGCCACCAAAGTAACTACCCATCTCTTCCAAGCATCACTGGTTACTTGGGTAGTTGGTTACAGAAGTAAGGGTGATTTTTATTAGTTTAAAGAAGGTTGGGATGCAGTGAGGGGAAAAAAAAGTTAAAGCAATTTAAAACGCATCATACTGTATCTACTGAAATGTGCCCAGATCTATCTAATGTGTTCAATTAATTTAACAACTACTTGAATTCTCAATGTAAGAGTGAGGAAATGATGCTCTTTTAACACGTTTGTTTAATGCTGACCTCGTGTCTTCCGGTAGCAGGTGCTTATAATGACTATGCTGGCACTAGCTGGCCTTTTCCAGGTTCCCCAGCCTATGCCTCCATTTCTTTCCGTCTGTGTTTCTGTCTTTTTTTTTTTTAACAGCTCTAATAAATTTGGGATCATTCTGGCAATGCTAGATCCCAGCCTGAGAGACCAGGTCTCGGCACTGAATTTTATAAATTCCATTTTGGCCAATTTCTGTACATTCATTTTTTCTGATGCACTGAATTAGGAGGTCTGACAAGGGACTGGCCTTTGAGGGAATCTCTTTTAAAATCTGAACTACATTTTGTAGGTTTATTTCCATGCCAAACTGGGTTTCACGTTAACCATGATACCTGCCACATGGAGATGTGCAAGATACCACTCAGGACATATCTGCTTTAAGCAGGGCAGGATGACAAACACATAACTTGTCAGGCTCTGCACTCATCTGCAGTCAATGTTTTTGGTACAGTTCAGAGCGCTGATTCTCAGCAAGGCCATAAATGACTTCGGCTCTGGCTATACCAAAACCTACCTCTCTTGACCTCCCTGTTCTGACAGGTGCTATTCAGCACAATGTTCCTGCTGCTTGTCCCTACAGCCAAATTCAGAGGAGCAGGTTGACTCCAGAACTTGCTTCTCCTGATGGGTCTGGGTGGGTCACTTGCAAAGTATGGGTTTCATTTTTCTTAAATGCATGTTTTTGTATTTTTGGTGTTTTGCTTTTTTTTCCCCCCTTTTTTTTGGAATACCAACACCTGTAAGTCTCACCCACGTTCCAAGGCTTCACACAGCAACATGCCCTTTGGGGACGTTGCAGAGTCAGTAGAACCGCTATAGTTCCACAATCACCAGCAAAAACCCTAACCCAGGGGTCAGCAACATTTTTGGGCAGAGTACCAAAAACACCCGTGACCTCGACTTGTAAGATGTTGGCGTGCCAGGGGCAGGTGGTGGGGGAGCCACGAGGAGTCTGATCCTTATTGTGGCAGTGCAGCCCCGGCCTCTTCCCTGCCGTCTGGGTGCATGTGCCAAGCAAAATGCTTTCAAGTGCCACACACTGGCACCTGTACCGGGGGTTGCCTACCCCTGCCCCAACTCCAGAGGATACTGAGAGCTGCCTGGAGTCTCTCGTCTCCTCCATTAAAAATGTATTCCCATAATAAAACAAGTACAATATAAACAGTAACTTAAATTCTCATATAAATTCTCAAAAGCAAGGCCAGGCCAGCAAGAGCTGCCATACCATGCTAAACACCTCCTCTTTGACCCGTTATTTTGGCACATATGGCATCTCACATCATATACAATTGTGAGGCTCCTGTTTTGCACAGAGATTAGATTGAAATTCTCATTTTCCTTTAAAGCCTGACCCTTGCCATCATCATAACTTCCTATTTTAATTAATCTTCCTCCTGCCTCTGCTCAGCACAGCACTGGATGCTGATCATCATTCCACGCTCCTGGACCGGCTCCAGGACTCATGCAGACATCGTGGTCACAATTCTGCTCCTTTCTATCAACCTCTTGATCTCTCCCCAGTGGTAGTTGTGCTTTCTCATTACAAGGTTCCCATAGGTTCACTTCTCAAATCCTTGTCTCTCTCCTACCTATCCAGGAATGTCTGGATCTGGTTCAAATCCACCAGAGGACCAGTGCAAGGCCCAGGCACACTTAAATCTTTCAAGCAGAAAAGCGGTGCATGGCTCTCCAGCTTGTCCCTGTACCTAGGTGGATACTGATGACTAGAAAATGACATTTAGAGGTTTGCTTTTTGGAACTGGCTGCTACATAAAGTAGATATGTATTAGAATAATGGTCCAGGGAAATGGCAAGGGTTAACTGGTTTCAAAAAGTCTGTTTGTGACAAAGTTTCCTTCAAGGCACACAGGCAAGCAGCAAGCAGACACACAGGCCGGAAAATTGAGGACACGTACTACACTGCTCCATAACATGAACAGTGTACCCGAACAGAGACAAGGGACTCTGCAGGTCACAGTGCCAAATTGCAGAGCCCTTGGGATTTCCGGGCTTTGGTAGATGGACCAAATTAGGAGAAACCGGTGAACAAGCAAATTAGGATGTGTGCATGTGATGGGTTTGTGAAACAAAGGAATATGCTGACAGGGAAGAATGTGGACAGTATGACGACCATGGGGAAACCAATCAATGATACCCAGAGATGAAGAGTCATCAGAGGAGGAAAAGGAAACAAAAGGAGGGATTTCAAAGCAGCAAAGGGTCCCCGAGAGGGGAACCTGAGGCCACCATTGACAGAGGGCACACCACCAGCATGTCTCAGCCACTCCACTGGAGACAGCCTCAGCCTCTGACCTCCAGGCTGCTGACATTTGACATTCGGGAGAGCCCCAGGGTGAAGCCTGTGTACTGGCCAGACATACCTTGATGCTGTGACAGCTCTAGAACTGGTAGATATAGAATTATTTGCATTATTTTTATCTGCTATCACTGTATATCAATAAAATCCATCTATTATCAAATGGAGAGGTCATGGTTGGTCTGAAGGTTTTGGGTCCACCCAGAACAAGGTATCTGGGTCATAAATCCAGTGCCAACAGTTTTCACTCCTAAGGTCTAATTGAGAATCTGGCTCATCATCTCCATGTCACTGTGACCAGTTATATACTGATCGCATTCAACCAAAGACGTAATTTGGCTTTGTTGTAAGGAGTCCTCCTTCTCAGTCCCTTCTCGTGTATCAGAATACAAAAGCTTGTGGATTTCTATCAGCTTCCTATAGCTGAACATCTCAAAGGCAGAAGTGCTTCAAGAGAGGCATCCTCAAGAAGGACTTCATCTCTTCTAGCCCTGTCTGCGTGCTCAGACTTTTTGTTTGCCTCCCTGGATAAAAGCTTGACCTCCCACTCTCATGTTTCCAGAGCTATACTTGCAATCTCCCTGCCATCACCTCTGCATTCTTTGCCCAAATAGTCTGAAGAGTCAATACAATAAAATCCGTAGTTCTGCCTTAACGGTGCATATAAACCAATTTTGGCTTCACTGGAAAACCCACTCCCATGTGCCCGAAATACACATATGCAGCATGTGCCCTTAGTGGGTATTTAATAGGTCAGTTATGGCGTCCACCCATTTGGGTCTGAACACAATGACTGAAAATACATAAAAGCCTCATCGCCTGCAACGTCCTTTAAAACTGCACGTGAACAGGAGTGCCACAGACAATTACCAAGCCCTTAAAGCTCTATTAAATACACAGATAAAAGGAAGCACAAACACAAATTACCGCAGATGATCAGAGGAAGTTTCTACCTTAGGGGATTGCAAAGCATAGTCTCATCCTTATGACTGGTGCGCAAGAGCGTTTCTTTCCTGGGTGGACTAATACTGGTGAGCCATGGAGGAGGAGTGAATTTCAGGAGAGGAAATTAAAGAGGGTTTGCTGTTATAAAGAAAGTCATGATGAGAGTTTCCACATCAGGGACAGCAGGATACAAAAGGAGGTGTGGATGCCATTAGGATGAACTGCGAGTCAGAGCACACAGGGTCATATCCCGCTTTATGGCCCTTTGTGCCTCAGTTTATTATAACAAACAATTAGCCGTTGGGTTTGCATATACAGCGTAGGCTGAAGGGGCCCGGCAGCAGCTTGGACCCCAAGGCCTGTCCTGCCCAATCAATAGGTTCCATGCTAGTGAGCCCGATTGCAGGATCAGGGCTCATAATTTTAAATGATTCAGGTCAGTGCCCTAGTTACTTTCCACATCTGTGAGGCGCTGAGCACACTGCTGGAATTACACAAACAAATAGTAATTATGATAAAGAAATGTCCCATTTATAAAATAGGGTCAATCATGCCTACCTGCCTCAGAGGAATATTACACGGAGTATTAGTTAAGGTTCGTAGAGCGTGTTGTGAATGTGAAGTTTGAGGGAATGGATGTTTTAGAAACAAAATAACTCGGCTTTTACACTCTTCCATCCCAAGGTATTCGCTACAGCATGCTTTGGACACGTGTCCTACAAACCTTACTTTTAAAATGGAATTTTGTTTGTCGGATAATGTCACTAAGAAGCATCTTAAGATAAGAGTATTCTTCATTAAAAGAGAAGCAAAACGTATTTTATTAGGAGTGCTCCCTTTCAGAAAGCAACCCCGTCAGCGAGGACTGGCATCGTATTTATTAGAGATGAGAGAGACTTGATCATCCGTGTACCTTCCAAGCGCAGGGCATGGTCCTTGGAGGGGCAATGTGTCAGATACTGAATGCAAACTGCATTTAGACCTAGCCCAAGCAGCTTGGAGTACATTTTATGACTGAGTTATAAAGCCCTGAAAAACAGGGTTTATAATGAAAACGCTGACACCGTCTTCAGTGTAGTGACAGCAATGTCGTTGGTTTAAATTGAACTTGCTTTGTCAACCAAAAAGCACTTAAATAAAACTACAGCTAAAAAAACCTCATGAAAATATGCAAACTATTTGCAACGAAGCGTCTTTAAACAGGTTTATAGATCATGCGCTGAATTAATTCACCTTTTTAACAGCAAAATAAATAAATATATGCAAACTTCACTAGAAAAAAAGCCCGCATGGGCAGACTGATTCTTTTCCTTTGGAAAAAGGGAGTCCGATGCTCTGGGAAGCTGGATGCCCTCCACCCTTTTTTGTGCCAGTGAGAGTCCTATCCGACATGCCCCCCACCGGATTAATTTGTTCCATCTTCTGTAGGTTTGGCCAGTATGCTTCTTGGGCAGCACTTTCAAACTTTAAAGCGCTGGTTCTCACTTCTCATCATACACAGCATCGTAGCAAAGAAATCTCAGGCAGTTCAGAGATGCAGAAACAGGCAAAAGAAACCGTGACGGTCTAACTTGAGTCACTGGTTCAATCGTCCTACCAGTCGCACGGTCCTGGTCTCCTTATCCCGCACACCCTTCCTCATCACTTAATGTGCTGTGACTCCATGACCTTAGGCACCGGGCATCTGGATATGAAAGAACTGAGCGGAGATCATTTTAAAATTTGAGAACAAACTCACTGCCCTGCTCTACTTCGTCAACAGGAGCCGGGAGGGTTGTTTCACCAATCCCCCTGTCAATAGACAGTGTTACTTTAATGACAGTGACCTTGCATGGCTCTTTGAGCATCTTCTTCACCTTTCTTGAGACATTTTTCTAAGCCGCTGTCCTTGCTTTCATCATTTAACACATCAGTCAAACCACTTCAATAAAGCAGCGATCATGTTGAAGAGAGGTCTCGGAGGACCAGATGACATACCAATTAACAAAGCACACAGAGCCAAATTGTTTTGTGCATCTGACTCTGGAGATGTTAAGGGAGAGAGAGAGAGGAAGAGGAAGTTGGATGGTTTGAAAGAAGAGAGTAGACGCAGACCGCAGGGGTTTCCCTAATGCCAGGTGATAAGATATAAAAATCTGCATTATGCAGGTCATTTGTGACCGGCCAAATCAGTTTCCTTAACAATAATCCCTCGACAGAATCATATAGGGATCACCGAATCTTGGAATTATTACCCAGAAATTATTCTCATTTGAGAGCTGTGTGCTGGGCATCATGTAGCCCTTGTATCCACTAAGGAAGAGCTAGCTGCATGCGCTAGATATTTTCTGCATTTTCTTTAAACTATCCCCAAAAAAGAACAGGACCAAAAAAATGGCCTTTTGCAATGCAACCTCATTTTAGACTCTTGTCAATTAAATTAATTTACAGAAAGCATGGAGAAGTAACGTGATTATATTTTGCATCTCTCCCAAAATGTTGGGCATGCTCCCATGCTGTAAATCAGTGAAAAGTGGAATAAAATGAGTTAGCAGTACAGTGTCCCTTGCGGCATACTAAAGCATGCTGCTCCTGTATGTTTAAAGTTAGTTCTAATCAGACTTGGAAAAAGATTTACAAAAGCCAAATACAATAATTCAGCAGTAAACTATTTCAATCTAGTTCAAATCAATCCTGCATCTGACAACAAGTATTACTTCTTTATTTGCAAAGACATTTCAAAAGTCTTGGTTAACTTGCTTCACACAAAGGGCGTATTACACCCACCAAAAGAGAACAAAAGGACATTTATATTATATTATTGTCTATTAATCCCAATATGCTATTATCTCTCTCACTATCCATGAAAGATAGTGCAATGTTAGGATGAATTTTTTCTGAGATAAGATCTAAGCATATTTTTGGACAGAATTTTTTGTTCGTTTTGTCTTTTTAGATACGTAGCTGATGAAAAGCGTAAATCTTTTACGGAAGCATACGACAGCATAAAGGTCTTGCTAATTCCCATAGGGGCTTCAAGTATGTGATGACAGTGGAAAGAATGAAGAGGTAAGCAATGGTATTGTGTCAGAGACACATGGTCGGGCAAGGCTAGCAGTGATCCAGATAATGGAGTCCCACACCCAAGGGCCTCTGTGCCTCCTTAACAGCACTATCCACAACATCCAGCTAAAACCCATACACGTATTTAATTTTGGAAGTTGGCTGCTTTGGGATATAAATGCAAGGTCTTCTACGTGTCTCCCGTTTTTCTCCTCCCACTTCCTTGTGAACTGCTAGCACCGACAGGGAAGCAAGACGCATTCTTTATACGAAGGCTGCCATTGCTGTTGCTCCGTGGGTCAGATGCAGGAAGCACCTTTCGTGCATCACTGTCATCTTTTTATCAAGTTGTTTTCCTCGCGAACGGCCACGAGATTTTCAATGAGACACGGATGTAGCAAGAAACAGTCAGCGGTTTGGTTTTCTTTTTTGTTTCCCCACCAGGCCTTAAATCAAGACCCTGGTCATCCATAAAACAATACTCGACTCTAATGCCAAACCAAAGTCACCTTCCCCTTTTCCCTGATCAGGCCCAGGACCTAACAACACTTGTCAATGCCTCATCAAATGCCTGACAGTTCTAACTCGCCCGTAAATTTAGGCGCTCCGTTTTTGTCTTGTAATACAAGAATCTGCCTTTGTAAAGCCCGATGAAATTTATAGTTTTAGCACATTTAATGAGTACTAGGTAGACACACCTGACATTTTATTGAGTTCAAAAAGAAATTATTATGAATAGTGTGCATCAAACATGCAGAAAGGACCCTCTCCCTCCAGCTACTGAATTTCTACCCGAGCCCATCTTCTTTGAAGGGCTTCATTTCAATACTGTCCTGCATGCCCATAACGGCCTACATGAGAAGTTGCTCCAGAAAGCACTGGTGAACACATGAGTCCGAACGCTATGTTGAACCACAGTGGAAGGAATTCATCCCACCACATCCCAGTTACTAGGCTGTATACGAGGAACTTCATTCGGGTTAGTGCTGGCATTAATGGAGGTCAGGCCCTGCATCGGCAAAACCCTACAGCGACCCACTTCTACTGGCTTGTTCTGTGCCGGCCTCTTCTGCTCTGGCACAGGAACCCCTACCTGTGCCTGGGGTGGTAGGATACCCTACTTGTCCAACTCTGTGTACCCTGCCAAAGGGTTTAAGTGGCATGGAAAACCCAATGTAGAGGTCCTCTCAACCTAACTGAATGTGACCCAAGTAAGAACAACTCCATTCCAGATACAGCAAAGACATTGAATGATGTTAAAGATTACCCACGCGCACACGGACATACGAAAGCATACGTTAACCATTATTTTAACTTTAGGATTAGCTCAGCTCTGTCAATACACCTAAAAGCACTCATAGATGTTTACATACCTCCATGAAGGAAATCCCTAAACTCCATACGTCGGAATGAATTCCATACTGTTCCCCCGAAATTCGTTCAGGCTGCAAGAAAAAGGGGAAATAGCTTCTTGAGCCCAGTCACACAACCATACACTCCTCCCCACCGATGGCTAGCCCCGAGCAAGTAAACTACACAAGAATTTTGTAGGATTCACACTGCAGTCCATCTAATTTGGTACTCAATGGAGATGCTGGGTTACTGATGAATTTGATGCATTTTCTTTGTTACCTGGATTCTGCGAGGTCAAGGGCCTTGGCTTAGTCTTGCCATAATCTAGTAATCTTGGCCAAATGCATCTAAGTGGAAACTCAATGACACGCACCTGTGCAGCAAAGCCGACGGCTACGTTTTAACACTCCCGTTACTTCTTGCCCAGGGAGGTGGTTCAGGTACGCACCCCAGACTCTTGCTGTTGAGTAAAGGAGTTGGGGTTGGGACAGGAGTCTAACCTGTTGGAGCCAATTAAACCAAAATAACCTTCACTGTTAACGAGCGGGGGTCACACGTCCCACTGTTTTCATAGTATCATAGTATTTAGGGTTGGAAGGGACCTAAACAGATCATCAGGTCCGACCCCTTGCCCCAGGCAGGAACGGGTGCCAGGATCATATCACCCCAGCCAAATATCTGTCCAGCCTCCTCTTGAAGACCCCCAAGGTAATGTATTTTAATGTATATATATTTTAATTTGAGTTTTAAACCTGCAAAAAAAAAAGTCTTAATTCAGATATATTAATAGTAAGTTTAATGCCACATAAAATAGACCACTCTAAAATAAAATAGCTAGTTTTTACTGGAAAGCTATGATTTAAGCCTTCCCAAGGTCAAGTGCAGCATGAAATGCAGCAATAAAAGACTCCAGGAGATTCCTCTCCCTACTGTGCTGTTAATGCACCTGTCTAGCCGAGCCCCCGACAAACCTCTGGTTGTATTTCTAGTCTCTAACAATCCAGAGACCTTTTTAGAAAGCAAACTCCCAAATTAGTGCCAGTCCGACGTGCTCTGGGATGTTTACACTGTCCTGCTAATCCCAGATCAAGGGCTTTTATCACAGCATGAATGTTAAGCAAAAACCACAGAGCTGCCTACATTATCTGTCAGGATAACTTTCCAGGGCTCCCATACAAAAAGCAGGTGGCAAATGGAACAAAGTCCTCTGGAGTAAGGTTATTTTACACTGAGCTACAGATTTCCAGGTGGATATTCATGCTATGTCCTTGAAGACAGCATTCACCAATATAGTTATCCTATGGTATCCCACTAGAAACTTTTGCCCTTATAACAGCACTGGATAGAGAGGTGATTTCTACCATTTTTACCCTAGCAGAAGCCCCAGCATAGAAGTAGCTATACAGGCAAAAAAGCACATGGCTGGGATAGGTTATTTTATTCAAGGAACTACTTGAAGCTACACTGGAAAAAAGCCCATTTTTTGCCAACGGAAGCTGCACCTACGCTAGAAGAATTTACCGGGTTAAACTACTATCCCAAATCGTTTCTACCATAAACTATTTGTTATTCTTTACTTAGTAGTCACAGCTGATATACTGTTCAAATCTGACCAGCTTCAAATGACTTACATTCCTGTTATAATAATCATGGTTTGAATATAGTAATTTCTATTTCGAAATCCATGGACTAAAATGGCAGTTTGTGGCCCATTTAAATGAAATCTCACTGCATAAAACTACTCGTGTTAATTCCTCTATTTAAATAAAAAGTTTAGAAAATAAACTGAAAATTAAAAAGTGTTAAAAGCATACAGCAAAAACATAAAGCAGGAAATGTATACAAGAGCCCTCTACCTACAGGGTGTTGGAAATTAGATGGCTTGTGAGCTATTACAGCATTTTTAATAAAAAACAAAATTCTAATTAATATTGTTATTAACATGAATTATTTTTCCCTACAGAATATATATTTTGATTGTAGGTTTTCAATTTTCAATGAAAAACCATGATTTTTTTTTTGGTGCTTTTTGCTGGAAAAACTTCTACTCTTATTGATTTGCCATTCCCTCCCCTTCTCCCCCCCCACCTCCATACTGAAACGGTTTAAAATTTCTGAGTGATTGGGAAATTAAACTAAATGATGTTTAGAAAACTCTCACTGAAAAAAACTGCATAGAGCAATTATAACTAATAATTTATTAGATAACTTTTAATTAAATATACTCCCCCTGCCCTGGTCAGCTGTAAAAATGGCCCTTCCACTATAGATAGTCAAACTGAGTTTCTTGATTTTGGGATGCATTCATGCAGTGAAAAGAAACCTCGCCGTGGGTACCAGGAACCAGGCCTCACTTGGCTTTAGCTCATCGTATGAACTCAAACTGACTGATGAACAAAGGAAGGGTAAAAAATAAAAGATTCCTGATAACACTTGACACCTTGAGTGTTTGTGTGTCACTTCCTCCCTTGGACACGGGGGCTGCCTCCCCCAGGATGCCCCGTGCCGGACGCTGTGCAGCTGGACGCTTCAATCAAAGTGCTTTCTGCAGACCTAACCGATATTACAACGGGGGGAAAGGCAGCCAATAAGAAAAATCTGCTCGGTGACCGAGAGCAAACTCTAAATCAAACGAGAACGTTTTTAGTTTGTGGGCATATTTAATAAAAGAAATTTAACGATGCTCTCGGAAGCATTATTTGTTAGGGCTATTTGAAGAGCTAGACTAGTAACTCAGCAACACAAGAGGGCACTCCTTCAGCCCTCAAGAAAAAGGGAGAGAGGTTCAGAGCCAGACTCCAGGAGCCTCACGAACGTATTTCAGGCCTCTTTCTTCCTGCTGTACTGTGACTTTTGTAGCTTCTCTGCACCAAGACAGGAGCACCTTCGTGGGAAGCCTGGGGTAGACTTTGCAAAGTTTAATCAAAGGAAAAAACTGCTTTCTTGCATCAAAACTAAGGACCAGGGTTGAGGCTAGTGAACTTGTTAGCCATGCCTGATTTTCTTTTCCTAATCTGGGCCTATTCTTACTGAAGGGTTAAAAAGGAGTCTGGATATTTTCATTTAAAACTCTATAGTCACCCGCTGTACAGCAACACAAAGGATTGTACAGCAATACAGGATTAATTAGCATTAGAGCAAAAGTGAAAATTACTGTCTCAATCCTCCAGCCTTAAAAATGCATTCATTGTCAAAAACGTGAAAATAATATTGAGTCTGGCGGCATTAACTTCAAAAGCGAGGCAGCACAGGATTAAAGCAGCTGCTGGATCTCTCTAGGTATCACTGAGCTTTGCCAGCACAAGGGCAGCCCAAATATCCACATTCACAGGGTGATGCTACCTGCTGCACTAATAAAAGTATTGTTTTATACAGAATAGGTTTCAAAGCGATGACAAAGATCCGTCAATTAAAAATGCTTCTTCCAAAGCATCCATGCGTATGTTATATAGAAAATTAATGTTATGTATCTATACTTATCTAAAAACATCTGTTTTTAAAATTTAGCCATTAAATTCCAGTATGTTGTTTGTGTCTATGAAGTCTCGTGAAAAGGGCTGTAAATTCCTTGGAGGAAGGACCACAATTTCGATTGTCCACATAGAGCTGCAAATTCAATGAGGAACAAAACAGTGGCCCTCCCACCCCTGAAACAGGTGCACAGAATAGATCTGCTCATCCGCTTTCACCTTTTTTAAGTGGCATGTCAAACTGCTTTGCTTTGCGGGAATATTTTAATACGGTGCCAAAGCTCGCGTTCCTGCGCACTGGTCCGAAATGCCCACGGTTCGATGTTATCTTTTGGAGACTGAACAATTCACTTGATGACCAGAAACAAGTCAGTCAAGAAGCAAATCAATCTGAATACCAGAAATATAGTTTTAATCCTCTCTTTTTCAATTAACAGATGGACGCATCACATTCATCCATAAACAATAAGGAAAAAAAAGTAATTTCCTTAATGTACACCTGGGAAGGAGAACTGTAATCTGGATTTGTACATTAAAAGAATAATACAATTTAATTATTAGAGCTATTTAAAGCCACTCGAAGAATGAGAGCGGAGTTAGAGAAGTTGATTCATTTGGAGGGTCAGGGTGTTTTTTAATCACAGTAGTCCAGCACTTTTGGAGAATGAAGCTCGGCAATCGGGTTTGCTTATCACAAGCAATAAATTTGACTGACTTAACATTTTTCTGCTCACCTAATATTCTGATCACACAGGGCAGTTTAAGCTTTGTTAGGATGGTGACATGGTTGTTTCAGAGGCTAAGTGATGTGTATACCTTGGCTAGGAAACACTTAGCAAATAAATGAACTCCCTTGCTTGTTATCTGTTAACAAAGAAGTAAATATATATAGATCCCAAAGCCTCTTCAAGGGTTTGAAAGTACACAGGCCAGCCATTTTGTGCTATTATTTGCCTTTTAGCAAATTTGGGGCCTGTTTTCCTCTTTAATTTCATCTACCCAGGCCATTATTGCCAAAATTGGTTTTAAGCAGCAAAATAAGAACGGCGCGCGGTTTTTTAGTCTCAGCTGCAGAACGCAAGTTTTCGAGCCTTCAGAAAACGTTAAATAAAAATAAGTCAAGATGAACCTGCACGGGAGGCAAATGGGTGGTAGGTTTGCAGTTTTCTCTCATCATTATTGAAATCGCTACCTTTTTATTGGATCTATTTGATCGATCTCACTGGGACACACGGCATTTGCCGGGCACGGGAAGAGGGAGCGAAAAGATCTCAGGCCACATCTGACGAGAGCAGGGATACAATTTTAGAAGCTAGTTCATCTCATTTAGCGAGAGTGGAAATGTTTTTATCCATCGCATCTATGGGGAGGCGTATAGGTAGTCTTCACAACCAATTCTGCGGGCTAACATTTCTACATAACACACTAGAGGCACCGATTTACCAGACTGAGTGAAAGCGGTGCGTGCTGACATGCAAGTGAACAGTCGAATGCTGGAGGACTCTATTTGCCCAGCGATTTCATGCACAGTAAAAAGGTGGGTAACTCCTTGCTCTTTCACCCTAACTCATTTTGCAAAGCTTTTCAAAGAGAGCCATGAAAAGATCTGAGAGCCGGCGCTCTCGGCCAGCAGCGCTCTCAAACGCGAGCCTCGATCCCAAAGAAATCAACAGGTCTGAAAGCGCAGGCTGAAATAGCTTGCTAACCTGCGACCTTGGAACAGCTTTTCCCAAAGTGTGGGCAATAACAGACCATCGGGGATCTGTCAAGCACCTGCTGGTTATTTGTGGAGAGCTAGCTTTTTATATCGCGCTGGATCTCTCCTTTCATCCCAGTTACAGTGCATGAAAGGCGGCTAAAAATACATTAAAGAAACACTTTCCATATCAGCATTGGCTCTTCCAGTCCCAGCAATGCGATGTGATCACTAGCAGGAGGGGAAGTGGTCTAGGGGATAACAAAAAGGAGCAGTTTCCATTGGACACGGACTATTAAGATGCAGCCTACGCTGGGAGGAAGTTGGAGAACCAGATTCAGAACATGTCTTACATTATATAGACCAAGGCACTATACATATATTTCTGTTTAAATGTTATTTCTGCATAAATGCACTTACCGCCATATAAGCATTTGTTCCAACATACGTCTTGGCTATAGAATTCACCAGCTATCAGACAAAACAGTCTGTTAGAACAATATAAAGATAATGTGGAAATAAAATGGGCAATTATTCCTCATTTAACCTACAATCATCATTCCTATAAATCAACTAAAAATTATGTAAAAGGGAACAAATTTATCTGCAAAGGCATTAAAAATGATTAAATCTCTCTTTTTCTTTTGAATGAGAGCTCCAATTTAAACAAGCACTGCATTACAGTTTATGGCAGATAACCTTAAACAATTCTTTGAAACAGGATACTTATAGCTTTAGTACCCCAAACTAGTCTGATATAAAAAGTCAATTTGAAGTAGGATTCAGCACACTCATTTCTCAGTCAGCTGGCTCAAGATGTGAATAAAGCCACATTCATTACGGAAATGCAATGAGCACTAAATACGCTGGAGGGACAACAGACTTTGACAACTTATAATACAACGCTGACCTTCTCTTTGGTCCTCATGTTTGGCTGAGAGTAAAGGTGGCTGCAATTCAAATCAACATCACAGCAAGCTCATGGGTCACTATCAGAGAGGTTCTCCAGGGAGGCCCAAAATGGAAATTAATTAAAATTTGTGCTGCACATTGTCAAGGCCCACCACTATTGTTACTTCCAATATTAATTTTTATTGTGGGCCAGTTGGGCTCCCCAGACACATCTCCCACTCTGCCCTCCCTTTTGTCTGGCCAAAACGCTTTCATATCGAAGCTGCATATCAATGAAGTTTGCTATTCGTAAGTAGTAATTACAATATCAGCAGTTTTTACTGTCATTAAACAATGAACAATCATATTCTGATGAAGAAAAGTCGCTCAGAGATTAAAAATGAATAACCCTCTCCCAGCAGAGGAGAGCGTGCTGTGGGTCTGTTTGTCTTGCAGCCAGGCGAGGTCTACTCCAGGAGAGATGGGAGGGGATACCTGTGTGCTAACCCCAAAGTCGCACAGCTTCACCTGTCCTCGCGTATTGACCAGCATGTTGGAAGGCTTCACGTCTGTTAAGGGGACAAAAGAGGACCTTGAAATACGTTCTTCTCTACATGCAGCTTTTATACGAGGATACAGATATATATCAGCGTGACTGGCTTTTCACGGAAGATATTCCAAATTCAATCTCTGACGTGCGACATCCATTGCACGACAGCCCTACCGTTTGGATTGCGACGCTTTAATATGTATTCAATTCTAACCCTGCTGCCGCATCCGTACCGGTCTTGTAACAGTCCCTCTCCAAATGCTTTATTCCAAGCCAGGAAAATGATTTGTGCAGAACACTACACAACACATCCCCCTCCACCCATGAATCGGGGTATGTGCGTGCGTGCTCACACATGCATAATCTAGCCCTGATGCCACCTCTAGGTCTTCACAAGGCTGAACCTATGCAAAGCGGCACAGAGCCCTACCCAAGTGAATGGGGCTCCATCTTTCAGGCTCTTATCTCAAGACAGGGCTTCTCCAGTGCAAACCCCAAGTCTCGTGGAAGCTAACTGCCATGGCCCTACCAACATCAGCGGCTGCAAGTACATCAAATGTTAACACAACAAGATCCCTTCCCTACAGAGACCACAATGTTGAGCCCCTGACATGCGACAGAAGTAGGCAAGATGACCTTGCACCATCTGCGGACAGACTCCCGAATGCTCCTCCGACCTGGTTAAATGCAGCACGTCCTTCCCTCTAGCCGGCACGCGCGAGACGTGACTTAATGCAGTTCTGACCCCAACTTGCAGAGATGAGAGAACAGTGCATGGGTCTAATGACAGCCCTCTCATAGCATTATGAATTTCAAGTGTCTCTGTTCCTTCTTTAAAAGTGAGCAGTAGTTGGGTGCAGATGGCTGAAAACCAGTTACAAGGGAACCTAATTTTGTTTATCATTAAGTTTGTCTTGGCTTAGCAGATGTTTTCTGGGTATCGGAGTAGCTTGCTTAATTTGTCTCTGTAACGTAAAACGTATAACTTCAATTAACAAGCTGATTAAATGCTTACTTATGTTTGGGGTAAAAAAAAAAAAAAAAAAGCCAGTTTTTTGTTTTAAAAAAGGGGGATATTTAATAGCTTGTTTACCATTTCAGTTGTGCGCCAAGCATGTGAACACAGCATTAACGATATTAAACCCTCAGTCGGAGACCAAATTCTGATTGCGAACCATCCAAGTGGTCAGGAGACCCTTCGTGCCCTTTCACCCAGCATCTTAGCACTACGGTTTTATTGCATGAGATTCTTCTAATACAAATATTGGGAAGACACTGAGGTTTGGTTGCAGCGACTCATTTAACGACGCACATCTCACTGCTGGTGGGTGACCATTTCCAGGTCAACTAGACTGTCAGCGTGGCTCCACTGTGACTGCCCAAGTAGCAGCGATGAGTTGTACAGTAATCCTATTTGTTATATTTAATTGTTTTCTGAAAATATGTCAGCCGATATATCTACCTAGTTATTATGGCTGCGCTGCATTCTAATGAACGAAACAGCAGGTACAATTACATATGCAGAATATGCTGACACTCGGCGTTACGAATTCATCTGTTTATGGCAGGCGTGCATTTAAAGGAACACTGCCGTGAAACATGGAGGCTCCGTGTCGAATTGCCAAGTGCTGCAAATCACTCTAAAAACAGTCCTGGATTTTAAAAAGGGCTAATTAACAGCCCAATAAACTCAGTAATCAGCTCAACGAGGTCAGAGTGAGACAATTCTTGGGATCAAGGCTGCGTGGGGATGTCTTAGTTCAGCAGTCAGTGAGCAGCATCACGTACGGATAATTGCAGCTGGCCAGGCAGGCACCTGCAAGAGATGCACCCTCGGCTCCTCTCTCCGCTCCCCCCACCCCAGCACCTGCAGAGCAGGCAGAGGAGGGGCAGGAGACAGCAGCTGGGAGGATGTGTGGCACAAGAAAACAGGTGCGCTGGAGAAAGCAGGACCTATGGGATTTTTGCAAAGGTCCCCAAGGACCACTGCGTCTCAAGGCAGCATCATGTCAGTCGCAGATGGCCCGAGGATTTTGACGCTGTGGGACATCATCACAAACGTAACAAAGCACACTTTGCTCCAGGTAAAAGGAAACTAGAAGGACCTAGGGGTCTACAATTCAGTTCAAGATTGAAACAAAAGCCAAATATAACTTCATTGGAATGCACATTCATTTGCTATATGATATATAATGGGATGAAACAGCACAACACTGGGGGAAAAAAAGATGATTTCATTAGTCTTGCAGTCGTTGGACTTAAACATGCATCTGTTTTTCAGATTCGTTAAAACACAAAAGCTAGGCTTCTTGAGCATCTTGACAGCGCATCCAATACTTCACTGACAGTCATTTCCACACCTGAGCTTTAGCTGGAGTTAAAAACAGTCTGCAGGGCTGTGAAATAGGAGCTATGGTCCCAGGAGCAGCTAGCAGACAGCAGAATTGCAGCGGAAAAGACAGGTTGACTAACGAAACATCGAGACCATTAAAAAGGAGAGAAGGCCATTAATACCTGTAGAATAAGGTGCTTAAAAGGAATCAGGTAGATGATAATGAGCCATGAAATCAATGGACTCCCATCCCCGCTGCCTGAACAGAAACGGTGCTGCCACTGCCAGGCAGGCAGCTGACTTTACTCTTACTGCTGGACCAGAGATCAGAGACGGCTCTCCTTCTGGATCCACCCTTGGTCTCAACGTGCCCCTGAACTCGGACGGCACGCAGTGCCTTGGAAACACGGCCTCTTACCATTAGATTTGTAATCGTGCAGCGGTTTAACAGCAACGACATGCACAGATTTTATAAACTGGACTGGTCCCTCCACGCTCCGTGACAAACTCCCCGCTAACAGCAGTTAGGTTGGAGTTTGGTTCTCGCGCTGGCCGGTCAGCCCTCCTTACACCTCTGTATCTTCTGCAGCTTTCTACAGCTTTGCAACCCCCCTGGAAATGCTGCTTCCAGGCACACAGGAAGGCTGCTTCCAGGCATAGAAGAAGGTCGGACTGGATCAACGATAGGGCCCTACTGAATTCACGGTGGAAGCGGGCTGCACGGCAGCTCCTTTAATCTTGCAGCTTCTCTTGGGCACAAGGGGCAGTCCCACAACACGATGGAGATGCTACATTTAACAGTGTGGTGCTCACAACCACGTTCTTCCTTACAACTTTTACCCATTGCAGAGGCCCGAGAGGCAGAGCCATCTTGCATTGCTCCAGAGGCTGCTCAGAGGAGCGTGCGTGGCTCAGCACTGCACTCTCCTTCCAGCTGCCTGCTACCCCCGGACCAGTGCAATGTGTTGCACTTAGTCTGGCCTGCCCAGTCCGGGGCCCAGAGCCCAGGCTCTACCCAGTCAGTGCCCACTTTCATCCAGGGAGGACTCTCTCTTGCTCTTCCTTGTTATGTGGCCCCAAGCAGGATAAATAGAAACATCCACAATTTATTGCTGCTTGATACTCCTGCGGGCCAAGCTGGAGCGGTCTGTCAGAGATGCGCCGGAGAGGGAGAAGGATAAGGCCCCACAGAGGTTAAAGTCTGTCGCTCTCAAAGCAGCTGCTCAGAGAGCATTTTGTCTCCACAATTTAAAACCCACCAAAAATAGCGTGTTTAGACAGATCGCTGCCATAAACCCCGCTGCTCCTGAGGTTTCGCCGGGGCAAAAAGAAGCAAGAGTCGCAGACAGAAATTTCATTGCGCGTACCCCGTATTCAAAGCGAGAAAAGAAAAGCACCCAATGGGTAAGCTGGTCTTTTTGTGCTGTAAACCACTTCAGCTAATGGGTTAATTTTTTGTTTTGTTTTGTTTTGAGGGAAAAAAACCCAAATGTGCATAAATAATGTTCTGCACCATCTGCGTGTGATTAATATTACTGTTTAGAAGTGGAAGAATTTAAACAAGAGCCAAAAGGGGTCATTATGCTCCCATCACTTGAGCTTGCTTACTACAAATGATTTGTATGAAGCATCATTATGGAGGAAGAACAAGTTCTCTTTATGATATATCTGCCTCAGTTGATTCATCTCCCTGCAGATAAATGGGACATACGTGCTCTTACTTACCAGTAAATAGAACTGTCAGAGGGTCAGGATTCTGAATACTGCACGTCTCAGTCATCTTATTCTTATTCAAAGGCAAACAGATTAATGATTTTGAATTAAATGGATTTCTAAAAAGTCTCTTGACTTCTTCTGCCTTTGACAAATATGCAAATACAATACTCCAGGTTCAAGGAACATGAACGGTAGGAAAACATAATTTTAGCTATGGACAGCTCAAAGAACATTGCCGATAAAAACAAAGCAGCAGCTGGAGGAACAAAAATATTTTCTTGCAACACTGACCTCATCGGCATGCTTTCTTTGGAGGCTAGGGGATTTTTTTTCTCCCCCCCGCCGCCGCCCCAAGCTTGAATGGCATGTGAGACTCTCTTTATACCTGGCATATTTGCTTGTACATTAGTGTACATGGCGCTAAATTAATTTCTGTAAGCTGGCACAATTAAGAAAATGTTGCAATGGGCATGTTATCCTACCACCAGCTTGTGTTGTCTTGTTTTCCTTCGCAATCGCAAGCCAAAATGTGTGTTGCTGTTGGAAGATGGAAATCAATCACCAAGCGTATTCCTAGCACTGCTGCAAGGGCGCCTGGCATTGGCAGCCAGCATTTCTTAGCTCCATGTGTTTTCCAGTTTCCAAATGTATGCACCAGTTAAATCCATTTTCACTTCCTTATCTTTTTTGGGAATGGTGTTCATACATGTTGTCCGGGGCTCTGGAGCCTCCGCTTTTGCCATTTGGGGCGCACATACATACCGTTTCCAATCTCTCATATCATTCGGAAGACTCGGTTCAGATTTGAACATTTGTAGTTATGCTTTATTTCCCAATTTAGTTAGACGTTGGCTGTCAAGAAGTTAGACTTTCTTGAAAAGTCTTACCACTGGATACAAGCAATGGAAGTTCATCTCAGAAAGCCTTTTGCAGTTCTACTTGGCTGAGGATTTCCTGAAATCTTACTTGGAGATCCATGCAGTGGTTCACCAAGCTTTCGCTGCCGGCAAACCGGCTCCACTGAAAGGTGATGCTACACATAAGCGACAAGAAGCAACTTGATATATCAAGTGGGAGGGAAACTGCATCGGACTGAATCTCCTTCCGAGCACACAACAAAAAAAAAAGCACGAGACAATGAGCGAGGAGGCCACGCATGACAGCAGGCAAACATGGACACACAAGAGAGGCCAGGTTCCCAAAGATCCTCTTCTGTTAGGTGCCTAAACCCCCGCTGATGTCGGTGGGATATCAAAGGAGGGCCGCATGCTTTTTTTTGGATCCAATCCGAAATCCAGGGCTGAGGGTTTTACATGCCTAAATTGCTTTTGAAAATGGGACTTAGGTGCTTTTGAAAAATCTTACCTCCCTTATTAAGGATTCAGAATGAGGGCTGACACACTGAAATGCTTTGCTGCCCTTGGTGGAACAGAGATAACACTGGGATTTAATGTAAGAGCACAGCTAGAGGAACTAGCTATGTGCACACGCATGTGCACGTGTGCACGCTCACATGCTGCATGTACACATGCATGCTCGTAGGTAACATTTAACACGGGCACTCCTCCTTGATGAGCAGGCTTTAACAGAGAAAACAAGAAAAACTGACTGGTTATTATGTATATGATCTCTACTTCCTTCTTGAACTTAATGGATTAGGTTTATTTCTTCTGCAAACTTTGACTTTGTACAAGATGAGCCCAGTTTGATTGCTAATTTTGTTTTAAATCTAAGTTAATTTCTCATTACCCTTCCATTTCTATCCTTTATCCTCAGGGGAAGAGAGAGCAGTTATCATTGGGACATTCTCACATCTTCCAAAGAAGCTGTCTAGGTGTTAATCTTTTGTTTATGTTTGATGTGGGGATGATGACTATGACTACAGCTTTAGGTTTATTAATATGCATGGCTATCACCTCATTAGTTGCAAGGTATGTTTTGAAGTTAAGCTGTAATATTTGCTGAAATGTCTGATCTCGAATAAAAGACTTGCTCATTGTTTGTTTCCTTTGCTTTTATCCATCCTCTCGTCAGAAACTGCCCTGTTTGCTGCACTGTATTATGCATCTTTTCCACCAGGACCACGTCTACCTCTTGGTTATCATCGCTGAGGAATTCCTTGACTCCTTCGCCTGCAACAGCCTCCCCCGGGGCACATTTTGTATGTGATAACAAAGGAGTCAGGTTTAAATTTTCTTCCGCTTCCCTATTGTTGCATTAAAATCCGTCTACTGCTACAGGAGACTACTGTCAAACAGGCATCCTGCTTTGTACTGCCTATTATGTAGCCCTTTATACAGATACAGGGCGGACACATCTGCACCCAGAGGGGTGTTCATTTGAAACAGAGATCCCTTGAGGGAGCACTGCTGGACCCAGGCATGTTAATTAGCGCCCGACGCAGCTTGGCTTTCACTTTTTGCAAGGCAGCCACAGATCAAGGCCGGCTGAACCTGACGAGAGAAGCGGGATCCGTTTCTGTTTTCCTTGTCGGACCAGACCCATCTCACACGTCCCAGAAGACACCAAAGTGCTTCCCAGTAGAAATAACTCAAAGCATCACCAGTCCTCGATACAACTTGTAAAATCAAGACCATGCAAGTTATGTAAAAGGATGCCCTACGGAAGCGGGCAGAAAAAGATCTGATTCTGCTTCTAAGCTCAAGGCGGAGAAGAGGTATGGATGTCACATTTACGTCGCCTGTGCTTTGAGTGTGAACACAGCTGGCTCTGAAAAACCAACCAATACAACAGCCATCCACTATACTAACACTCATGTTAAAGTACAAATTGTACTTTAAATTCTTGTTGCACTTTGCAGGGGCTGACGGTCATCGTGCCATGAGAACTGCGCAGCCTGCTCAAAACGTGCTCCCTGCACCGATACTCTCCCATTAACACTTCTGTTGCTAATTGCTGCGTTGTCCCATTTCATCAGAGAGGAACGAAGTGAGGCCTTCAGGGCAAACTTCATGAATCGGCTACGCTGGGGTTGGTTCAAACGCCCAGGAACTGGCATTGCTCTGCGTTTTGGTAATGTGGTCTAAAGTTTTCACATGCATGTGGCCGTTTTTAGGTCCACTGCAGTCATCCTGTGCTCAGGATAGTCCAGCTGTGAACTCCTTGCTTCTGAGGAAATTCAGGATAACAGGTGAGATCTGTAAGCTGACTACCCCGAACCAAAGCATCCTTAGGAAACTGCATCTAATGCAAATATTTCAACCTCAGCTGAGGACAAAGGGAGGACAACACCAGTAACGTGAACAAGCACTTGCATCCATACCAAGCGTTGCATTTCTAAGGAAGAGCCTAAGGGCATGAAGCACTCAACACCCTTTGGCTGCTCTGAAAAACCCAATCTTCATTACAGACCTAACGAACGAACGAGAGCCAAAAGTTCTCAGGAGCTGAAAACATTGCTGGCGTTTCCTTATGACGAGTTGTTGTTATAGCAGTAACACAGCAAAGCCCGGTCTCCGTTCTGCGAGGTGCAGAGACTTTACACCCCAAATTCAACGCAGCAGCTTTGAATTTAGGTTCAAAATATTCTCATCTCTTCCCTCAATTAGACTTTCCCTTCTCCTCCCTTTAATCACAAATAAGGTCTGTTACTGCACCCTCCGACTGTGCACGAGGACTGAGTGAGCAGATGGGTTAAATTAAACGGTATTGTTAGCAACATTAGGAACCATCGCTGTTACTTTCCGACACTTTGGGAACATTACAAATGCAAAGAGTTTCTTCTTTTTTTGCCACAACACTTGCTACTTAACCCTTTCCTTGTTCTTTAATACCCACATTCTTCCATGATAGATAATATTCTGTTTTTGAAAGAGCTAGTCAACTTGGACCCATTTAGTCATGTTAGCCCAGTTACTAGGAACCCCTGAATGTTATTTAAAGTAGTGAACAGGTGAAAAATTAAGAGATACCAGGGATAATGCAAGAGCAATACAAATTACCTTGGGAATAGGAGCAGGCCACTACTCTGAAAATGGATTAAACTTAACCTTCAAGTTAAGTTTATTTAACCCTGCCTATGCTATTGTAAAGGACCATAGGCCAAGGTCTACAAAGAAATGTTAGTGCCTAAAGATGCAGTGGTGCATAGAAGATTTTCAAAGGAACCTCTTTTGAAAAAGAGGCAGCTAATTCCTGCTAATTTCAATGGGATTTAGGCTTCCTCCGCTGCATTCAAAAATCCAAAATACCTTTAAATTCCTATCCTACGTCTCTAGTATTATGCTTGTTTTAAGGAAAAATAGAAAGCAGAGGAAAGCTGTTGAAGGCCGTTATCAGAGTGTCTGACCAAGGCTGTTGAGTAGCACTCATTCTTCTCTTGGCTCACAGAGAAGACCTTTACTTACAGAGAAATAAGGCTGGAAGGGACTTGAAGAGATCATCTAGTCCAACCCGGGATCGAACTTGCAATCTTGGTTTATATAACCCTAATGCTGTCAGTGGAGTCACGTTAGGGAGATCTTTAAAGAACAGCGTCACTAAACAAGCGACTGCAATAGTCACTTGGAAACAGAAAGAATAAATCCGTCACTCACCTCTGTGCAAAATCTTTAAGCTCCATAAATAGGTAAGGCCTTTAACAACCTGCATTCAAAAACAAAAGGGAACAGTACATATTAAAGGTTTTTAATAGGGACCAGTAAGGATCTCAGTTGGTTTTAGTTCTTACAGATTACTAGAGCTTGCCAGACAAAAAGTCCATTTTTCAAAACATCCCAAAGTTTCAGGACAGCATCAGGTAAAAGGCCCACGCTCCCCGCACCACACCTACTGCTCCTTCCTGACCTGAGAAACAGCCTTGACAAACTTTGCTAAAATCAAAAGTGCTCTGTAAAACACTTGTGTTTTAGTAACATCTTCCAACAGAAAAAAAGGGTCATCAGCGTTTTCAAAACCACTCTGGCAGCAGAAAGATGGAAAAATAGGCCTATTTCATTTTGAGAGAAAGAGCCACCAATCCACCTTCACTTCTTGGTTTCAAAACATTTCCATTCATTTCACAGCATCAACTCCACACGTAATATATAGTTATACCTGAATATGTTTAATAATATGTGAAATAGCCTAGTATTGAGAGGATATCACTTTTAAGGAGCAAGTTTGCCCCAGATGGCAAATTTCCCCAATCATTTACATAACAGCAGTTTTGGTTTCTTTGGTTTCTACAGTAAGAGGATAGATTTTTTTTTTTTAAATGCAGGATTTCAAAGCTGAGGATTAACAGTCTTGGCCACACAGATTCGCTGGGCTAAATCCTCGTGCATCTTACCAGTTACACAGTGAATGACGTAGGTAGGTAGAAACACTCAGAAGACTTCTGAGCATGAGATCAGGCTGGTGTCTGATACTGAGGCCGAAGAAGGGACATCTTTTGTTACCCTCAGATGTAGAGGTCCGTCTTTGAGTAAACCCCACTTGCAAAACTGGACCAGAGCACCAAGTCCTACATCTCTCATTTGTGGTGTAAAAGCTGCTGCTGTGGCAGCAATCTGTCGTGCGTGCACTTTGGAAACCCAGAAGGTGCTGTGGGGAGAGGCGAGGCCAAAGCTGAACTGCTTTTCCATTGAGCGGAGCAGACCCCTTCTTGACCCTGCTCTAAAACAGAGGGTCAGTGTCTGATGTGATCTGAACAGGATGGCCCTGAATCTGATGGAGGAAGGTGACCATCCTAGACCAGACCTTCACAGAATCAGAGATGATGAGGGCTGGAAGGGACCTCAGGAGGTCACATCTAGTCCAACCCCTTGCTCAAAGCAGGACCATCCCCAGCTACATCATCCCAGCCAAGGCTTTCTCACCAGGTCTTAAAAACCTCCAAGGATGGAGAATCCACCACCTCTTCCAGTGCTTTACTCTCTTCCTCGTGAGAGAGTTTCTCCTAATATCCAACCTCCGCTTCTCTTGCTGCAACTGGAGCCCATTGCTCCTTGTCCTGCCATCTGCCCCCACTGAGAACGGCCCAGCTCCCCAAACTGCTCTGAGCGCCAGGACATGGATGCAGAGCTTTGTCTTATCCTGGGTCCGAAGGCCCTTTGCTGGCAGATGGCTGATATGTGCTCCCCGTCCCAGGAGGGAAGTGTTTGTTATAACCAACATTGAAGGGGCAGACGGAGGAGCAAACCAAAGCATACATGGCTTGAGTTCTTGGAGGAAGGCACGGACCCCAGGAGCACTGGGCGATAGTTATGGGAACATGATGTGGGTTTAGAGGCCAGGAAGCAGATCCTTAGGGACTGGAGAGTGACCCATGACTCTTTTAGGGAACTGAGTGCCTGATCAGATTTAGACAGGTCCCTTCTTCCCTCAAAGGGCAAATCTTCAACTGACTCCCAGGCCTCTTCAGACAAACGGGAACCGCAGAGACAGCACCGTGATGACAAATGGACTGAGCGGCTGTGTCTCTTGCACCCAGGACTACCAACAAGTGTTGGTAACCAGCAGGCACTCTGAAAACACAGGTAGGAAAGACCGTGCCTATCCATGAAGTTGCCTGGAGTCATGACGGGGGCTTGATGATTCACCGTGAAGAGCTGAAGGCTTGCAGACGTGTGGCAATCCCCCTTACCAAACAGGTCCAGTATCCTCAGGAATGACCTCAGGACACCCAGCTTCCTCACGGACCACTGCTACTGAGAAAGATGAGGAGATGGGATGTGAATACAACTACTCTGCACCTTAAGACGGGACCCTGTACTTGCCCACATGCTTAACTGGTGGGGCTAAGGCAGCATCTTAGCCCGATCAAGGATGGCACCACTGATGGGGAATGACCCAGATGGTCCGGGCTGGTGGTGAATGTCCATCGGACCTCGAGGAATTTCTCCAGTGACACCTGTAGTTCTTGGCAACTCATCGCAGGAAGTCCAGCAGGGCCAACACACCTGTAAGACGAGGGGCTACAGTCTTCACGGAGGACAAGAGCTCAATTCTCTTGAGCAGCCTGTTCCTGACACTGGAACTGGAAAAGACCAGCCAGACCACGGAGGCACGTGACCTGAAAAAGTTGCTGATGAATGTGACGCTGGATATCTGGGCCGGCGCCTGCAGTCACTAGATGGCTGAACCCCCAATGCCACACCGCTCAGGAGGAATAAGGCACAGGAGGCACTTGTGACCAGTGTGCTTGAGGATCCGGCAGAAACACCCGCTGTCGTGTGGAGCAAGAGGGTCTCACAGGAGAACATACAGAGGACATCAAGTGCAAGTCATACTCCATGCTGGGCTGCAGCCGTGAAGACCTAGGGTTGAAGGATGGGGCTGAAAGGCTCTGCACAGGGTGCAGACGGTGCTGGATCTGCCAGCTGCAGAGCAAAAAGGTTGTTACAGGGAGGTACTACATAGACCAAGGCTTAGAAAATGGTGCCAAGGTCAGTGCCACGAACCATGGTACTAGACAGGGAGCCCACGGACCTTGCCTTTGGACCACAAACATCCCGATTCCTGTGCTGTTTAATTCCAGGCAACTTGTACATTAAAATCACTACGCTCCTTATGCTCCAACTACAGCGCCTCTACGTATGGTGGTGCAGCACACTCAGTCTAGCTGGCTCACTGTTGGCAAGAGCCACTAGGAATATTATAATGATAATTACTGATATAATGATCAGCAACAAACTTGCATGCATTTTTCTCTTACTTCCCAGCTTTCTTGATTACATTGAGAAGGGCCCATGACTAATCAGTGAGCTACCTAAGACAGCAGTCCTGTCTCCCTAGATTTCGTAGAGCCATCCCAATCAATACCTATGTAATTAAAACCCCAATAAGTTCCTGCCGTCTTGTCACTGTATTTTTCCCCAATCCACTTTTTTCCAGCAGCTCTAGGGATCTGACAACATCTAATAAACCAGTTTCTATTTTTGCTTACTTTTTTTTCCCCTCACCTTTTCTGCTGTGTCAGCCAATTTTTCTTTTCTTTTCTTTTTTTTCCCAGTAAATCTTTTCACCAACTTCTACAGTCTCTAACGTGACATTCAACTCCCTTTCCTCGCTGACGGAGGTCTCTTTGTACTTCCCAAGAACAACAGCTCATTTTAGGTGGATGGGAAAGCAGCATGAAGTGTGCACATACAACAACGGCGTTCTTTTTGGCCATGGAGTAAGCCAATATCAAATTAAATTACTGCGGTTAAAGTGATCAACCAGAAACTTAAAAAAAAACAAAACCAAACCCCAAATCATTAGATGGCATGAAAAGGCAG